>NC_037668.1:115770229-116050229 GCF_003255815.1 Theropithecus gelada
TTTTTTTTTTTTTTTTTTTTTTTTTTTTTTGAGACAGAGTCTCGCTCTGGGCCCAGGCTGGAGTGCAGTGGCCGGATCTCAGCTCACTGCAAGCTCCGCCTCCTGGGTTTACGCCATTCTCCTGCCTCAGCCTCCCGAGTAGCTGGGACTACAGGCGCCCGCCACCTCGCCCAGCTAGTTTTTTGTATTTTTTAGTAGAGACGGGGTTTCACCGTGTTAGCCAGGATGGTCTCGATCTCCTGACCTCGTGATCCGCCCGTCTCGGCCTCCCAAAGTGCTGGGATTACAGGCTTGAGCCACCGCGCCCTGCGTTGTGGGATAATTTTTATTACTAATTCAATCTCTTGTTATAAATCTACTCAGATTTTTAGAAATTGATCAGTTTCAATATTTTATGTCTTTGTAAATTATCTTATTTGTTGGAATATAATTTTTCATATTATTTTGTTAAAGTCTTTTGCTTGGTAAGATCATTTGTAATGACTGATCTTTCATGCCTAATTTTGGAAATTTGAATTTTTCTTTTCTTGGTCAATTTAGCTACAGGTTTTTCCATTTTATTAGCTTTTACATAAAAACTTTTATTTTTCTTACTCCACAGACTGAATAATCTCTATTGACATCTGAGTTCACTGATTCTTTTGCCAGCTCAAATCTGGTGCTGAAAGTTTCTATTGAATTTTTATTTCAGTTATTGTACTTTTAACTCCAGAATTTCTATTTGGTTGCATTTTATGTTTTTATGATTTTGCCCTTTTAGTTAGATATCATTTTCATACTTCTCTTTAATTTTTTAGGTATGATTTCCTTTAGAATTTTAAACATACTTTTAATAGCTGGTTTAGAGTCTGTATAGTAAGTCCAATGGCTGAGTTTCTTAAAGGACAGTTTCTATTAACTGTTCTTTTTCTCCTCTGTAAGGACCATGATTTTCCCTTTTTGGTTTAAGGTATTTTTTGTTTGTTTGTTTGTTTGTTTATAACTTGACATTTTAAAAAGTATATTGTAGTAACTCAGGATATCGAATTTTTTTCCTCAAATTTGGTGGTTGACAATATTTGTTGTTGTTTTTGTTATTCTTGTTTGTTTGTTTAATAACTTCTCTTTCCTGAATTAATTATTTAAGTCTGTTTTCTTTATTGTTTTTGGCCACTGGAGTCTCTATTCAGTTAGCTTAGTTGGACAAAAATTTTCTTAAGCATCCTAAACAAATAAGTCTTCCAGCCTTTGCTAAACGGCTTTGTGTGTATGTTGGGTTACAGTTTCAATGCTTGGGCAGAGAGTTTACAACTCTATCTTAACTTTCATGTCTTCCTTGTTCAGAGCCTCAAGGTCAGCCAGAGATGAGACATTAGAGCCTTTTCAAGCTTTTTGGCAGCAGGTGCACAGCCCTACACATGTGCATGCCTTTTTAGATTTCCAGGAAAATGTCAGAGCTTTTCAAACCCTCTATGGACTTCTAATTTCCCAGCTTCTTGTTTTAAGTTTTTTGGTCAGTTTCTTATTTGCTCCAGCTGTTATGATATCAGGCAGCTGTGATTTCAAACAATTGCCATTGATTATTTTCAACATATGTCTTCAGAAAAAGTCTGTTTTCAGTGACTAAAAGCTGAGTCGGGACAAATAAAAGCAAGCCCTGTGAGTGGGTATTTCCAAGGAACTTCTAGACAGGTCTAACAATCAAAATTCTGTGGACATGGGGCTTGTGGGTCACCTCCTGTGGCTGCTCAGCTACTGGTTTCCCTGGTTATCATGGCTACAAGACTGATGGTTTTCAAGGCTAACATGCAGCAAGGGAGAGGGCAATAGGAATAGTTTAGGTTATAATACCACAGAGCTTACTGTTCTTGCTGTGATCTAACAGTTGTTCTTGAATAAAGACTGCTACAGTTTTTGCAAGCCTTGATTAATATCCACACTTTTAAAAAGTTTATTTTGACCATTGTTGCCAATATTCTCATTTTCATATGGAGGAAAATAGTTGTGGAGGTCTTTACTCTTACATTCTGACAGTATTCTCTCTATTGATACATATTAACAGCTTAGGTAAATTTACAAACATCAGACAACTCTAAATTCTAAATAAATTATAAGTAAATCTCTGGTCATGTCAATACTACTTCTGGTGGTGAGAGAATATAAATAAATAGCAATATAAACTAACAAACTCAAAAGTTAACCGATAAGAGTAGCTAATATTTAAAAATCTTTCTCACCACAGTAATGGCTATTTTAAGCATTCTTGTTTTAAGAAATATAAATGGGAGATTTTATTGGTCCTCAGTTATTTGAATAAGAAAAGTCCACCTAATCAGCCACAGCTTTAGAAAGATACTGACACCTTATTATTTTAAGCTTACCTTGGTTCCTGCTGGATATATCTTCCTATTTGTCTATTGACTAGTTTTCCTTGAATTATGATTCTTAGTTATTAAATGAATTTACTAACAGTTTAACTTATAACAGTTTCTGGCACAAGTAAGAGCTGTACAAATATGTAGTCAGTAGGAGACATTTCAATATTGGATTCAAGTGAGGGACATCTAGGAGGCACAGTGTAAGACACTCAGAAGGATCAAAGAAAGGTGCATATATGAAGTTAAAAATCATATCTAACCCAGAGTAGGTATCAAACAAATGATATTGCCAACATCAAGGGAAGAAGAAACTTATTGTAATTTTTCTCTAATTCCTCCCTTGATTCTTAACAATTACTTTTTCAAGAATTCATAGTTTAAAAATTTGTATGTACCGTATAAGTCATCTTAACCAAATCGAAATGCATGAATAGAGTTCTAGAAACAAGTTGTTAGAAGATATTCCTCAATATGATTTTATATTGGCTGTTAATGATTCCAGAGTGACTCCTAAGCCCTATTGAAGAAGCTGAAGAGTAATAATGTCAAATGCTTTTAAAAATGTAATTAACTGTAACCTGTGATACAGTCATATCAAACCTGCTAAGGTTTGGAAATGTAGGTGTATTTTGATCCAGCAGTATCTGGGAGAGTGAGCACACTCTGACTTTACTAAAGTTAGTCATTCATTGTTATGGCTGGCTTCACGTGTTTATGATTCTATTGGAGCACATTTTTCACATGACCATTACGTGATGACAATAACCTTTAACATAATTTAACTTCATTACTCATTGAATATATTTTCCAAATAGAATTTTTTTTATGGGGAAGACAATCCTAGACAGCTTAAAAAGGCAATCTTGTCAAATATATCTGCTCTTTTAAGTTAAGAGATAGTCATTCTGAAATATGTCTCTCATTGCGAATATGGTTGACATCAGTCTTTATTGTGACTTTTTTCCACCCAACCAAACTCAAATTTATAAGAGAACTGATTCTGTTGCATTCTTTATCTGTATATGAGACTGTGTGTACATGTTAACCTCACTACATAATCACCTAACTTTTCAGTAGAAATGTATTAAGTGACTACAGTGTAACGTAGAGACCTGAAAGCCTGAACTGAATTCATCTGTGAACCTTTCTAATCACTTATCTTTCCATCTCTATTATCATCCTGTCCTACCTAATTCCTGTTCTCCATGAAAACCCACCTTTGCTTCCATCTCTCAAATATAAAATTGTCATTTGGCCAACATAGTTCTTAAAATTGCATCAACCTTCACTACTCTTCCATCTTCACATGACTTGAGCTCTTGTTATGATTGTTATCAATTCATAAATGAGGCCCATCTAAAACTTGAAGCTCTATTTTTGCCATGCAACTCAGAAACTTGGTTTATTTATGCTTGAGCTTATTATTTTGTGCTACATTTGCTCTTAAGATGGATTCTGCAGTGTATCATTTCAGCCTAGAATTTAATAAACAATTATACAAATTAAACATTAAAATGACACTTTACTACACAAGCAGTTGCAGGAGTGAAGGAAGCCATTCTGGAATGGGAGCCCACAGCCGCACAGAGCTGTGTTTCTGGTTTATCTTAGCCTTTAATAAAAGAGTTTTTATGCATCATCCTGCTTATCTGTGTGTTCACAGGTGTGTGAAAGACTATCATCTGCAGAATAAAATACCCTGTGGCACCACAACAGTAAAAAAAAAAATAGTGGTGACTCTCAACTATCTTTGCCTGAGGAGGCTTGAGAACACATAGAAATAGAACATGGAAGAGAAAGAAAAGGCCAAAAGCAAAGTTTAAATTGTTTCCAATTTGGGTCAGCAGAAGGGAATGCCTCACATAGAGCTAGGAGGCATTGACCTTGAAATTCCAGCAACTGCACCCATAGATGTGGCAAGATGGTCCAGGACAAGGGTGCAGTTGGCACAAATGGAGATGTGAACTAAATTAAGGAAGCAGAAAGACACATTACGAAAGCAAGATAAGAACCTAATCGCATCTTTCTGGGAAGAGAAAGAAAGATATTGTTAATAGAATAGATTGGGGAGAAAGGACAAAAGTACAAAGAAATATCCTGAAGAGTAGTCAAGTTACCTTTAAATACAAACTTAAGAAATCTAGCCGTATAGGATAAATTTGGCCAACTGGGCTAAGAGTTAATTTACTTTGCTGCCATATTAGCTTTATCCTCTCTGATCTATAAAACAATCCATTAAAGAGGATGAGGCTCTTTATTTTTTTAAAAGCATAAGAAATATTTTATCTGAAGAAAGTATATTTTTAATGGTTCAAACTATTCTAAGTCTTTGTTTATATCAAAATGGTAAATGAAATAAATGAATTCTGAACTGAAACTCAAGGTTCCTCTCTCGTTGTTAGCAAACCAATGCCATTTTCAGAATGAGGCAAAGTAAGGATAGAGAGGTGAGGACAAAAATGAGATCTTCCCCATGTTTCCATCTAATTGTAAATTCCAAAACACTGTTGCCTGGATTTCATTCTGAGTGGTCAGAGGAAAAGTGTAACTGTAACCAGAGTGCCGGGGAGGCCTGAATAATATTATTTCATTTAGGATGACAGTGGCCACCTGAGCAAACAGACAACCAAAAATTGGGCCTGGTTTGAAACAGTACAGCTTCTCTGCAGACACTTAGCCTCCTGGTAAGCCAGCTACTTATTAGACAGAATCTCACAGCTCTGGCATCTATTTTCAAAGATTTCATCAATTCAAAAATGGGGGAAAACACAAATTCCCAGACCCAGAAAATAAACTTTAACACATTGAAGGGCATCGATTTCCTTCTACCTGGAATGCTTATGCTTTTGACTATGAAAGGGAGGTACATCATAGAAACAGTGGGGTAGAATTATTTTCACCACAGTATAGTGAAGTTTATATCATACTGAAGAGCATTCAAAAGAGAACGGGCTATATATGTGCAGAATTGACACATTTTACTAGATTTCTCCTTCTCCACAATTTTACCTTCCCAAGCTTGAATTTATAGGCTTAAGTTTCATAGTGTAATTACCGGGTTTAATATCACAGAGGAGGGCAGCTTTGGTTTTTAGAGTGTGTTTGGTGTTTATTCAAGGGAAGCAACTCCAATGCAGTTTCATTTTCTCTGGGGAGGGAAGAGGGGGATGAATACTGATATTTATGGAGTTTAAGGGTCTGGCAGCACTGGGAACTGCAGTACTTTGTTTATCCAGAGTCCAGTTTCAACCCAGAGGGTGCCAATGCAAACTTCTCCAGACCACCACGCCAAAAATGTCTGCCCTGTCTTGGAGGAGCTGCCTTCCCAAGCAAGGAGAGCTACTCAGAGCCAGCTCAGTTTGAAGCTAAACCAAGAAGAAAGCCTAAGCACTAAACCATGCTGTCTCAAGCACAGCAGTTTAAAAATATGCTTTTTATCAGATTTTTCTCATATTTTGCCTCATATTTTTTATCACAGCAGGAACTAGCCATCACCAGCCAAGCTGATTGACTGTGTCCTATACCAGCATCCGCCTTTAATATTCATGTCTTCAGGAAAGCTGCATCCCTTTCACTTATACTCTTGCTGGGGTCTCTTTATGCACCCACTATTACTACAGTTACAGCATCTGTCGTCCAATTGTGAAGGAAGCTTTAGCTCATCAGGATCACCTGCGTATCTACTAACCATGGGTGCCGTCAGAAATGCAATGTCGTCAGCACTCTCTCTCCACTCTTAAGACATTACATCTCCACAGCCCTTGCAGCCCTTCTAGCAGCTGGAAATTCCTGATTTTCAATACAATTTGCTTCTTCCTGTTCATATTGCTTAGAATCAGGGCCAACTTTTTAAAGCAGTCTTAATGAACCTATAACCAGTGTGTTAAATATGTTTGTTGAGCTTTTCCGTAAAGCTAAGTTAATATAACATGATTGTTTTCTTATGTACCCTGTGGGGAGTAAGGAAGGTAGGGGGTAGGAAAAGTGGGGGTGTGTAATTGACATAGTTGGTATATTGCCAAATTTACCCACCTTTCAGGACCCCCCACCCAACAGTGAGCCGATGGCCTTCAGGTTAGCTGAGCTTTCTAAAATAAGCAGTCCATCTATGGACTGAAGTCAAGAGCTCAAACGTCAATTACATGTCTTTGAGAAAAGTTGCCATGCTTGGAAAAGTTAACTTTTCAGATGCTGATAGAAGTTAACTCTTAACCACTAGCATGGACAAACTTCAAAGTTGAACTGTGCGCTTGCTGCTTTCTTTCCTGGAATTCTTGTCGTTACAAAACTATGTAAGATCAACACAAAACTATCTGTGATGTTGATCAAATGCAATAAAAAGAACGATAGAGCCATATTTAAGTTTCTGTAACTGGTATTGTCTGTGGAATTTTATACAGTGCCTAGTTTGCAGGAGATTCTCAAGTACTGGAGATTGTTTATGGGTATTTATTTGTGATCTCCCTGTTTAGTTCTGTGAGAGCTGGCAAATATTGTCAGTAGCTTTAGCAGTCAATTAAAATTCAAATCTTTAAAACTGTAAAGTGGGAAGATAGTATCAAAACTTTTTTAAATGAGAAATCAAGTAGAATATACTAAGTTAAAATCCCAGACTCTGGATACAGACTACTTGTGTTTTGGTTTTAGCCATTTATTTACTAGCTATACGGTGGTGGGCATGTGTCTTAACCGTTCTGTGACTCAGTTTTCTCATCTGTACAATTGGAGATAATAATATTAGTTACTCATTGCATTAGAATGAGAATCAATTGAGTTGATGTCTATAAAGGGTTTAGTGCTTTGCACACAATAAGTGCAATTTGGCTGTTTATTAAATAAAATACTCTCAGGATGTGGTCATTAATTAGAGGGTATTACTTCCTGGTCAGATTCAAAAGTACCATAGATGCAAAGAATACATACGTTCACATAGTTAATAGATTAGTTATTAATCCATTAACAATGAATCAGGTTAACTACAATGTATTTCAGTACCATGGTAAATACTAAAATTGAAATAAAGTATTGGAAGCTGAGCATTTATAGCCTTGGCATTGACATTATTTTTTAAAAATTGGATAAGGTTTGCAGCAAACTGGCAAAGGTTTTGAATTCCAACTCTGACGTTTACAAAATACATGATTAAGACTTCTACTGTCTACTTTCTTTACCTGTAGAATGGGTTTTTATATCACCTCATGCAACAGGCTTATGGTGAGGACTAAATAAATCAGTATCTAGAAAGTGTTTAGCACAGTGTCCAACACAATAAAGTAATCACACAACAATATGGAGAATCTTTTCTTTTTAATTAGGAGGCTGTAAAACATTTTGGCCATGAAATTTGAATATCTTGTGTGGTTATTAAGAAATAGCATCTGAAGAACACAAAAATCCCAGAAATTTTAAAGATTCAGAAAGCAAAGACCAGATTTAAAGATTAACTAAAGCTTAAAATTTTGTTTCTTTTGTGGCATAGTTTTGGACTTGTAGCTATCAAGCTATAGTACCCATGAAAAGGAAAAGCTTTTCCTTTTATGCTAAAATTTTAAAACAGAGAAGCAGTGAATATTATGAGACCTAACAATTGCTCATGGTTAGCAAAGTTCGATGTATTTTACACATATTGCTAAAAATGTATGTAAAATTTGAAATTACTGAACAGGAATACATACCATTCTAAAAAGATGTTAAATAATTACAAGTTTCTAAGGAATTTAATCTAGAGTTTATATTTTTATTTCAGTATTTTTAGAGTCACACAAGTTCTATTTCCTGTCAAAATTGACTTGTCTCCATCCTTCTTCAAACTCCTCGCATGGACAGAATTCAACATCATATAATCTTAGAAGATGCCCTATAAATCATCTGGTCAAATGTCCCTGTGAGGAAGCTGAGGCTGAGAGAGGTGAAGGAACTGGCCCAAGGCCACAGAAATGTTCAGAGGGAAAGGTGAGCTTAGAATCTAGGATCCTGGTGCTCTTTCTGTTTAATTCAGTGGAATGAAAGAATTTTGTTAAAGTTGCTGGGGAAGTGACAACAGCCATCACTTTTAGGTTTTGTTTGCAAGGTTTGCATGTGTAAGGTTGTTTATTTCCTTTCAGATACCACATCTACAACTTGGGTACCTGTCACCAGGTGAATAACGGTGCCTAGACTGCAGCCCTCTGTGTAGGATTCCCAAACAGACTGAGCATTTGATTTTAATACCTGCTTCCATTGTGTGTGTGCCTGTGTGTGTGTGTGTGCAATTTATGCACACATATACACACACATATGACACTTCTTGCTATTTTCACCTTTGGTTATTTTAACGCTTACTAAATTTATAAATATGTATATAATGAGCAACTTAAAGAAATATAATACTTAGGTGCAAATAAATACAATCGTTAATAATCCCAGCTGAATCCAACTTTAGTCTTCTGTTCAAATAGAAAACAACATTGCAATAAGTTTGAACTTAATCTTGGAGCCTGCTGGGGTAAATACACAGCTGTTGAGTCTAGCATTTGGGAGCCTTCAGTTAAAGGTATTTAATCTTTCTGTGAGATTCTGCCGATCTCAGTTTATAACTCATCACAAATATGGTATGACCTTTCCTTGCCAGAACTATCCAACAGCTTTCTTATTATCTAAGTTTTCAGCTCTACTATCTTATTTTGAGAAAGAGAAACAATGGTTTGATTAATATATGCATATATATTTGTATATGTATGTGTGTGTTATATAATATATAAATATATATGTATATGTGTATATATGAGTGTGTGTGTATATATGTATATATGTAAAAAGAGGTTTAGTCCTTACAACAACCCTATGAGGTGGGTTCTGTTATTATTTACATTTTGTAGTTGAGAAGATTGAGGCACAGAAAGGACAAGGAATTGTTCACTAAGTAACAGACTGAGATTTGAATCCAGATGTTAGGCCCCAAAGGCCACATTGTTCACCACCACACCCACAATGTTTCTAATAGCTGGCTGACTCTCTAGGAGGGTCAGTCCTGTTTCCTTCCATCTGTAATGTGGTCGGAAAATCCAATTGTTTACCAGTCTTTATGGCTCCCTAAATCATCCTTAAACCTATTTGAAATTCAGAGAGCAAGCTTATTCTCTATTTAATAAATTATGCATTATTTTAATATTATATATTATTCATATTATATATTTTATAATACATGTAGGTAAAATATCATGGAGTTTCAAAATATGTATACAAACTATGTATGTACATATGTGTTTTTGTCAAGGATATTTTATGTTACCACTAAACTTTAGATATATTTATTCAGGTTTTATAAATAGTGTTTTTTGAGAGTTGAGGGTAATCATGCAACATTAAAAAGAAGTTGAATGATACTTTCTGAAAACTGAAATAAGCAAAGAGAAAATAGTATATACTTAAATTAAACATATAAAAAGTTTGATGTAGACTATGCATAAGAAAACTGTGCATACTTATTATAATATTAGGTCAGTGCAAAAGCAATTGCAGTTTTTCTTTTGCTTTTAATGGCAAAAACTGCAAATACTTTTGCACCAACCTAATAGTATGATAGTAAGGTATAAAAACCAAATAGCACATTTTAATTGCTATAATGATTATTTCTCTTACACGGAAAAAAAATGCTTTACAAATTTTTCCCCATTTTGTTAGTTCCCTGAATCTATAAACATCATCATTATCAGTAGATTTTTCTATCAGGTTGATACAAAAAATAATTGTGGGTCATGCCATTGAAAGTAATGGCAAAAACCACAATTACTTTTGCACCAACTTAATATGATAATATACATAATTAGACCCTGTTTGCCTACTTGCATTGACATGCACATTAGAAGACAATGTCCCAACGTTGACAAACTAGTATCTAGGGTGTCTTTACATGTAGTGTTTGCTGCATCAGAGAGACATTGCTCCGTGCAGAGCTCCTCCACTATGCTTCTAGGACATCCAGTAGGCTACCTAGAGTCAAACACAGCACAGCTTCCTGCCCAGACTGTAAAAGTCATCTACCAAGGGCTCTGTGCCTCCAAAGCCTCAAGCCAGGGGGATTTTAGGCCATCAACATATAGAGATGGAAGCTCTAAATAATGCCAGCATCACCTCCCCGTTAGTTCCATCGCCACCCTGAAGACATGAAACTAAGCCATTGAATGTGGGATGATAAAAGCAGAATGGAGAGAACATGAGAATAAACAACCCGGAGCCTTGCACAAATTGGAGGTCAGTCTTCTGTGAGAGTGGTGGTAGAGAAAATAGATGCTGAAAGCTCTGAAAGAGAGAAGAAAAAGAGGATTGAGAAAAGCAGGATTGGCATCAAGTCCATGAAGGGGGTCTGAATTGGGGACAATTGAGAATAGTTGTGGTTGTTAAGGTGTGTTCTGTCCAGGGAGCATGTACTCCAAGCCTCTGATCTCCCAAGGAAGAAGCTGAAGATTCCATTACACTTTTCTACTGTAGAACAGGTTTTCTTCTTGTCTCCCAGAAATCTTTAAACGAGATCCTATTGTTTCATGGGCAAGGGTACACAAATCTAAGCTAATTGTTAGGTGAGGTTATTGCTCTTCGATTCTCTCTGCAATCTAAAAGGATAGAAAGATGTTAAAAATTTATACTCTTTCTAGATAACTTACATTATTAACTCTTTACCTTCAGAGAGAGTTTAATGAGTGAAAATATAGGTAGCGTATAAAATCCTAAAGCTCTCCCTGCTTTGACTCCAATATACACACAAATTGCAATGCCTCTCTTATTTAATCACCAAGAAATAATTCATTTTAAATGAGAGAAAAAGCTTAAAATGCCATTGCCACCAGAAATGGCACCAGATAATTTATAATCTTACTAAACGATTGCTCCTTCTTCTGCCAAAATTTCAATAAAGGCAAGTGCAAAAGGGGTTGGATAACTGAGCCACTGTAATAGGCATAAGGAGGCTCCTGAAAAGGTATACTGGATTTTTTTTTTTTTTTTTTTTTTTGAGACAGAGTCTTGCTCTGTCTCCCAGGCTGGAGTGCAGTGGTGCGATCTCGGCTCACTGCAATCTCTGCCTCCTGGGTTCAAGCGATTCTCCTGCCTCAGCCTCCAGAGTAGCTGGGACTACAGGCATGCACCACCATGCCCAGCTAATTTTTTTTATTTTAGTAGAGATGGGGTTTCACCATGTTGGCCAGGATGGTCTCTGTCTCCTGACCTCGTGATCTGCCTGTCTCGGCCTTCCAAAGTGCTGGGCTAACAGGCATTAGCCACCATGCCCGGCCAGTATGCTGGATATCTTTAAGAAAAACTTATCGCTTCTGCACTTTCATCTCAGACTGCTTCTTCAAGGAGCCTGGCAAATACAAGCCACGATCATAGCCAATATCACAGAGAGCACTAGCCAAGGACCCTAGTACTCTCTTACCTTCCATGGGCCTCCATTTTCTCATTAGTAAAATTATGAAATTTTGGGAGAAGACTTTTGAGGTCTCTTCAAGTTTTAATATGATACTTGCTTATGGTTTATAGTGTTTTTTATTTATTTATTTTTTTAGCCAGTGAGATCTCACTATGTTTTCCAGGCCAGTCTTGAACTCCAGCCTCCATAGTAGTTGGGACTACAGGTGTGCACCACTGCGCCTAGAAGCCTGTGGTTTTCAAACATTTATTTTTAAGCCAGCAGAATTATTTCATTCAACAAAGTCTGACATGATAAACTAATAAGTAAAAGTACTATTCAAATTAAAGATGGAATTGGGAAGCTCAAACTCTGTGCTCAGCCTCCTCCTCGTCTCAGTTAACTCTGAGGAATCCTCAAAGGGTCTGAAGGAAAGGACCTTACTTAACATTTACGGCGCCCAGGGGAAGAGGACAAATGGAGACCATATGTCTAAATATTTAAGATAAATTGTTATAAATAAAACTAAGCAATCATTAAATAAAACATATTCTATTCCCTACTTTGTCAAATATATCTTCATAATGATGGAGAAGACTATGTTTAAATCTAGAATTCTTGTACTCCTCAGTTTGTGATGGAAAATTCTGGAATGAGAAAGACCAGCTCCTGGCTCTCTGCCCCTGGAACCCAGCTCACAGTCTACCCAACTTTTCTTACCATTCCAAGCTCCATGGTCCACAATGGGACTTCATATGTAATCTCTGGACACCCTACCCATAATTAGAAACTCTGTCCACGATCTTGTCCACAATCTCTGCAAACTGGCCTTGCAGTACACCCTCGAGAGGTAAAATTTAAGAGAAATGACTGTTCAGGTTCAGGCCATTTTTTTTTTTCAGAGAAATTCCGGTTCCCAAGTACCCAGATCATGGTCTAGAAAGCAGGCATAGGCTCCTGGTGGGCACATCTCCTCAGCCCTACAGATTACATGCTATAAACCTATGGCAGGGCTTATAGCCACCAAGACAAAGTGCTCTAAGGTACGGAACCCTGGCTCAAAGCCTCTCTTGTCCAAGTCTGAGAGCAGTACTGACTAGATAGAGTTTGAAAACCATCTATGTGAGTCCCTGAGGGTCTCTGGTGAATGCACTTTGATGGGGTACAGTAGATACTTAAGTCAGGTCTTTATAATCAACCCATTGTCTATGCCTCAAGGCTGCAATGTTTCAACTCCTGTCAACTTTTCAGCCTGCCAGCCTGCCCTATAGATGTTATACTTGCCAGTCCCCACTATAGCATGAAGCAATTCCTTAAAATAAATCATATATATCTTCCATTGGTTCCTTTTCTCTGCAGAATCCTGAAAATACACCTCAGACATTTAGTCTGTATCACATTGTTGATGTAGATATCTGAGGGACTTCTTGATGATTGACTCTTATAAAATTGGTTTTAACAACAGATAAAAAACAACAACAAATCATACTTGTAGGATTTAGTGAATTCACATAGGCCTCTCCAATCATGCAAGGTATTCACTCTCATGGTGGGAAAGGCCTGGCCTTTGGAATGTGTTAGACCTGAGTTCAAACCCTCTGTTTGGCATTTACTTTGTTATATCACCTAGGGCTAGTTTCTAACTCCTCTGACAGTTCATTATCTAATCAACATCATCAGAGTAATAACAACAACCTCTGAGCTAGTGAAAGGATAATATGGCAAGTACATAACATAAGCTTGACGCAAGAATAACAACTTCAAAAAAAATAACAACCACCCCTTATGACTATTACCTTCAACACTGGAACCAAAATTATTATGCTGGAAATTTGTTAACATACAAATATGAAAACATACATTCAGCACAATGTAGTGACTAAGAGAATAAGTTTTGGACTTAGGCCACGGCCATTGGCATGTTTGCTCTATCACCTGCTGCAGCAGAGATCTCGGGCTAGTTACTTCTCTGTGCACCAGATTTCTTCATTTGTAAAATTTATCTCATAGAGGTTTAATGAGGAGAAAAAAAATGGTGATGCATGTGTAGCACTGAGAACAGGGTCTTGTGCCTTATAAGCACTCAATATATGTTATCTATTATTATTATCACCTTAATAAATATTACTAATATATTTGATGAATGTTTATTAAATACCTACAACGTACCACAGAATATGCTAGGAACAGTTCCTGCTCCCACCAAACCATGGCCTGACTTTCATGAATGTAAAACTCATGGGGGATTTCCATGACTAGTAGATCCTACAACATTGATTAAGTTCATTTTTAGCTTAGGCTCTTACATTTGAAAAGCACCAAACAGTTCTCAGATAGAGAGCACAGTCATTAAACAGTAAGCATGTGGGGTGATTTGGCAAACTCAATCCGGCAATTGCAGACGTACATAATTTCTGGACAACAGCATGGAAACTTGGAGGAAATAGTTCATTGTCTCAAACCATTATTATACTTATAACTAGAAGCAACATCACAGTGAGGATGCACACAAATCCATAATGTTTCTAAGCCATGGAATCTTAACTACATTTAATTGGGAAAATAATTTTACTGATGACTTTTCAGAGCTGCTGTACTGAAAGAAATAAAGTTTAAGTAAAATGATTGCTTTTTCCTGACTCGTAAGAGACATTTAAGGGTTCGACATCTAATATGAAAATGACATAAATTTCTCTGTTACTTATCAATTGAAGGTTATTTTTTAAACATAAACATTATATTTTTATGAAGGAAAGCAAGATCAGGAATGACAATTGTCATTTTTATGGAAGCCAGATCTCTCTAAGATAATTGCATGTGTACATTCAAGGATAGAGATTTATAGCTGAAGCACACTTTGTAGATTTCAGTGACAGATACAGGCCTTGAAATACATCTCCAATACAGGAGATCAAACAGATTTTTTTTCTTTTTTAGTTAAAGCTCATGATAGCACAGTAAGAAAATGAGCTGACAACTTACTGAGTTAATCTCTCCCCTTTCACCTCCTGTACAATAGATTTTTCACAGTTCCTATCACTTTTATTGTCTCTTATCGCAGACATTCTCCCACATCACACCTGGAATTTGTGGTCACTGAGTCAGGCTTTTCCCTGTTGGTGGGAGCTCTGGCATTGAAGGCTGCCCTGTTTGTAAGAGCAATAAGTGCTGCTAACAGGAAGGACTAATCTCAACCAAGCCCCAGGGTTCTCTAACCCCTGGAAAAACTGGTCTTACCCCTGGAGCTGCACCCTTGTCTGTAAGTGTCAAACCTTACAACAACCTAGGGAAACATAACAACTGCAATTCACTCAACCTCAGAGTTCATCAGGTGCGGACTGTCGAATTACTGTAAGAACCATGTATTAACAGGCTGAAGACCTGAATCAACACCCAAGCATATTTTTCTGAATAAGAAATTCATGGAATCTCAGTCATGCAAAGGACTTCTAATAGTGAAAGGGAAAAAGTGGATAAAGAAGTAAAAAAGGGGTAAGGATGACACAGAGAGGAAGGAATAGACAGGTGTGAAGCCCGTAGAAAAGGCACAGTGAGAAATGAAAATCCAAGCGGTACAAGTTAAATCTTACATATCAAAGAAAATTTTCAATCCCTCAAAATGTTTCCAAGTCCTAGCAAATGTTTCACTTGTGTTCAGGGAGATGTTATATTGTAAAAATTGCCTATAGCAATGGAATTTATATGACCTTTTGGCGTGGTGATAGAACAAGGACTGCATGGCAAAAAAGAAATATATATTGTGGCCAGAAAGACCCGCGTTCAAATTTTATATCTACTAATTCAAAGCTGGGTGGTCTTGGATAAATCACTTAGCTTACTAGCCTTAATTTCCCTATCTATAAAAAAGAAGTAGTTTATTAAACAGTTCAATCTATATGGGGTGCACTGTAAGTGGTGATTATTATTAAAGAATGTGACTTTCATTTAGAAAACTATTGGGCTATAAATATCAGGCAAAATATACTAGGTTAAGCAATCAATAGGCGAGTCATCATACATCCCAGTTTGCTCAGGACAGCCGCAGTTTATACCTGTTGTCTTGGCATAATTAACGTGCCTTCTTTCACTCTGTGATACATGATACCATCACTTTGGTAATAGGCCAAATACTCATTGGTCAGCCAAGGCAGAAGTGAGCAGATGCAGGCATCAGGCAACCAAGAGAGAGTTCCAGTGAAGGAAGCTGAGTGGTCCTAGCAAACTGAGTGGATCTGATGCTAAGCTTTCACCTAGGTCAGTCATCTACTCATTAGAGAGTCAGAATCCATGGAGAAAATGTCCTTATGTATAAAAGCTTCTGGAAATAGTTTCATTTCATCAAATGTTTTTGGGTATCTACTAGGTGCCCAGCATTACCCTAAAAATGCCTACCTTCAAACATTTCAAGTAGATTACCCAAGAAAAAACTATAACATTTATTTTACATTATAATTGTTAAATTTATTTTGTATTATAGTTGTTAAATTAGAGGCCTTAACAAAAGTCTATGGGAGCGTTTCAAAGAAACCTTTCTCTTTGCCTAGGAAGAGACAGCAACAGTGGGTGGACTTAGAGTCAACTTTGAAATTTGGGTAGCTATTTTCCCGGAAGACAAGTATTTTCACTAGTTTTTCCAGAGTGAAATGCATAAGGATGGATACATAAAGGATGCCTAACTTGTCCATACAATTCTCAGATAACAGAGTAGCTTTGATGAATGGCAGATGAGGCTGAAAATATTGCCTGAGTTAGGTGAAGAAGGGCTTGTATGAGCCTGAATAACCTTGAGCCAACTAAGGTTTATTACATGTAATGAAATTATTGAAAAAGGATGAGAACTTTGGTGTGCTGTCAAAAGGAAACTCTTGGGTTTATTTTTAGTACAATTCCTGAAAATGAATATTTGAGAGGGGGAAAGGCTCCAGGGAATATAGCACACTGGCAGATACTTGTTCAAGTTACATTTCACAACCATTAAAAATAAACAGAATTAGTTCTTCATTTTGTTGCTTTCCATGTCTTCTTTATGTTTTCAGAATGCTTTTTTTTTTTTTTTTTTTTTTTTTTTTTTAGTTTGGAGGCCTCTTTTTATCTAACTGTGAAACATAATGTTCCACTGCTATTAGTGGATAAGCAAAATTCTCTCTAGACTGCCATCAGGAAGCAAGTATGGAGCCAGTATGAACCATGGTATAGACTTGGAAGCAGATAGAATTAATACCTTCCTGAATGCTTTGTTGTGTTTTATTCAGCATTATCCATCTGTGGTACTAGACAAGTTGATTAACAGAATCTCAGACATCTAGAGACAATAAATCTTGCATGAGCTATCTGTCTGGATAGAGAGAAATAGTCACCAAAAGTAGGGTGTGGCAAAAAAATCCTGTCCAGTCATCTAATCCTTTAATTAACACGTTTATTCAACAAGATTCCACTCTGGGCCAGGAAATATTATGAGTGTCATAAGGGATTCAAAGTTTGTTGAGCTGTGCCTTGAAAGTCGAAAGAGACCTCATATAAACCCAGGAATACATGGTAGACAGTAACATACAGCAGCAGCATTCTGTGACAAACTGGTGATGTTAAGAGCATATAAAATATCCTCCTCTTCTGATCCAAATGCTTAGAAGTGCCAAAGAAAATAGTTAATTTTTCTTTTCAAAAATATATAGCTGAACTTGCATGCTCTTAAGAAAGGGAAAAAACTTCAAGGTACCAGGTAAGTTTAAGAAATCTGTTGTAAGCGGGGCATGGTGGCTCATGTCTATACTGCCAGCACTTTGGGAGGCTGAGATGGGAGGATCATTTGAGTTCAGGAGTTTGAAACCAACTTGGCCAACATGGTGAAACCCCTTATCTACTAAGAATATTAAAACATCAGCTGGTATAGTGGTACGTATCTTCAATCCCAGCTACTCGGGAGGCTGAGGCACAACAATCAATTGAATCAGGGAGGCAGAGGTTGCGGTAAGCTGACACAGTGCCACTGCACTCCAGCCCGGTTGACAGAGCAAGACTGTCTCCAAAAAAAAAAAAAAAAGAAAGAAAAAAAGAAAAAAGAAACATACTGTAGTAACTGTAAGTCAAGGGACTTATTTAGGAAGATATTAGGGGTGGTGGGGTTTTAACATCTACATGTGACAATAGTTGAAACTGCAACCAGTATGTAGAAAGAGGCAAAATAGAGATCACAGTCTAAAGTTTGAGCCAAGAACAAGCTAACTTTCATAAAGGCAAATTTGAATATCTCAGTTCTCTGGCTAGGTTGAAGCATAAAGCTAATGGCCCACTTCGGTCCACAAATATAAATAGTAATCTGTGAAATACAAATCTACATTTGAGGATGGCACTTGAATTTGAATCACGTGGTGTGGAAATACACAGATCAGAAACATTAGTTAAAAAACTGTAGGACCTGGTTACAAAACCACCCTATAGTAAGCCACCACAATGTAGGCCATACATAGGAGAAAACAATCATACAGTATGAGAAATTCTGCTATCAGTGAGGTACAATGTGCAACAAAGGGGAAAATCTACATTGAGGGAATTAGAGATAAGAGAGATAAATCAGAAAAGTGAGGTTATGAAACACAAGCAGCTATGCAGACATGAAAAAGAACCAAGAATAAATGGAGATAACCAAAAATAAATGTAGTTAGTTAAAAAAAGAAACTAAACAGATAGGTTAAAAGATATAGCTAAAGAGAGAATTAATTAATTGGAAGATAGAATAGACAAAATCTTCCCTAAAAGAGCACAGATATAGAGAAATAAAACAAATAAAAAAGACAAAAAAATTGAAACATGGATTAAGAATCTCCAAAAAGTATCTAATATTTTTACATTTTTATTTTAAAATAATTGCAGATGCACAGGAATTGTCTAAAGTAAATACCTTTGGGTTCAGCCATACATTTTTAGGTGCACAATATAGAGTGACCTTTACAGCTAGAGAGACAGTGACAAAAGCACACATATAGAATTACTTAAATGAAGAGAAAAAACTACCTAAAAGCTCATTGATAGTAAAATGTATAAATAAATGTGGAATATTCAGATGAAGAAAAACTACAATTGTTTAAAAAACATAATCCGCCTGGCTGTATCTCATTCACATAATTATTCATTCCCTAAGTGTGAGTGAAAAAACAAGAAGCATAACATTATATCTGTTATAAATTTATAACCAAAAATGTTACTTATTATTTGTGGAAGCATATATGTTTTGTTTCATTTCTGTACTAAAATACGAATGGGAAAGAAACACAGTAAATTCATGATGATGATTGCCTCTGGGAAAAGACAAATAAATATTATTTAACATCTAATTAAACAAATAAGCAATATATATATATTTGTATAATATATACATAAGTAAAGTTTTATTTCTTAAAAATATAAATAGCACATAACAAAAAATTTTACTGATATTAGATAGCTTGCCTATGAGTATTTGTTTTGTTATTTTAAAATTTTTTCTTATGTCTTAAATTTCTCAAAAGAAGAATTGAGGGCCACGCACAGTGGCTCATGCCTATAATCCCAATACTTTGGGAAGCCAAGGCAGGAGCATCACTTGAGCCCAGAAGTTTGAGACCAGCCTGGGCAACAGAGTGAGACCTCATCTTTACCAAATAAGAAGAAGAATTGAGAAGAAACTTTTAAGTTAGAGGTGAGAAGATAGAAAAGACCTTTGAGTTAGGCCTTGGATGACATAACACAGAGTGAAAAAGGCCTTCTAGGAAGAAGTCAGAGGGATATGACGAATCATTTCATCCAGTGATTTTCTAAGGTGGCCTATTGATGCTGAAGTGGGGAAGCTGACATGGTATGGGCAGAGCTCATGAGAGCAAGGCTCTAAACACCCACCCCCATTCCAACCCCAACAGTTCAGTTTGTGTATGTTTTTTCAGTTGCATTTGGACATAGAGTTCCATTCATAAATAATTTACCCTTCTGTAATCCAGTCGAATTACCTCATTGAATCTCAGAGGAAAATGACTCAAGGTTAACATTGAGAGCTGATGCAGAGGCCCAATTAAACATTGAGAGCTGATGGTAGAGGCCCAGTTGTCATAATCTCCTCTCTGGGGCTTATCTTTGCTAGTTTCCCTCTGAGTTGAGGAAGTTAATCAGTGTTATGGACTGGACCTAGAGTTTATTACTAAAATGACAAAGATATGCAAAATTCTCAACATTCAATATGTTGGAACCTATGAAGGACCACTAAGGAGTTGCTGGAATATTTACTGATTGTATTATTTTGTTGCATACACAAAACCACCGATTTTAAGATCTGTGTAAAAATAGTGGCACTCTATAATTTTGGCTAATTGATGTCTTTAAGTTGATATAGCATGTTATTTGTTAACACAAATAATCCAAGCCAAAGCTTTGTTTATGGAATTCAAGTGAACACTTTAGCTCCTATGAAGCCTGAAGAATAAAGACTATGAATATGTTATGTTTTACTTTTTAAGCAATGTTTATCAATATTTTGTACACTGCTTTTCTATTTATAAAGTGTTTTCACATTCATTTCTCCTGTGATTCTCATAACATTGCTAGGGATAGATATTAATGTCATCTTTGTTTTATGCACAAGATAATCAGAACCCAGAGAGGCAAGTGCCACCCCTTGAGTACAATTCTTACATTGGTATTTGTATCATTCTCACAGTTAACAAAGAACTTGCCTATATTTTATCTCATGTGATCTGTGCAAACAGATAAGGCAGGTCTAACAGAGAATGCCCTCTGAAAGTAAACTAATTGCTATGTGGTTCAAGCTCCCTTTTTTTTTTTTTTTTTTTTTTTCCACTTTTTGAGACAAAGTCTTGCTCTGTCACCCAGGCTGGAGTGCAGTGGTGCAATCTTGGTTCACTGCAACCTCTGCTTCCTGGGTTCAATCAATTCTCCTGCCTCAGCCTCCTGAGCAAGGCTTTAGACACCCACCGCCATTTCAACCCCAACAGTTCAGTTTGTATCTGTTTTTTTAAGTTGCATTTGGACACAGGGTTCTATTCATAAAGAATTTGAAGTTCTACAATCTAGTCTAATTATCTCATTGAATCTCAGAGGAAAATGTCTCAAGGTTAACATTGAGTTTACAGGCACCTGCCACCATGCCCAGCTAATTTTTGTATTTTTAGTAGAGACGGGGTTTCACCATGTTGGCCAGGCTGGTCTTGAACTCCTGACCTTGTGATCCGCCTGCCTTGGCCTCCCAAAGTGCTGGGATTACAGGCGTGAGCCACCATGCTGACGTCAAGCTCCTTTTATAAGGAATCTTAGGTGAAATTTTGGTTTTGTAAATCTGCATGGTCTATGAAATACACCTAGTAAACTGAATCTGAGGACTCTGTTAATTTCAAGTCATTGTTCAATTTTTTAATTGTTTTTGAGTTTTAGAAGATATATATATACACACACACATATATATGTATACACACACATATGAAATCTTGCAAAGTTAAAGAACATCTGATACCACATGGAGAACTCTGAAATATATTTTGTTCAAAAGAAAGCAAACAAGATACAATATAACTTTCCTTTGCAGAGCCTCTTTCATGATAATCACTGCCCCCAGAAGCTTTACAGATCAATATAATAGGAAGCAACAGCAGAAAGCATATGGCCCACTGTAAATTACTAAAAAAAAAAAGAGTTCTAAAGACATTATATGATGAATAAATTATTCAGTCATAAATCCAGTAAAAAGGGGGAAATTAAGAAGTAGTGAATAGGAGAAAAGAAAGGGCTCAGAATTAGCTGTGAAATGAAATAAAGGATACACATGACAAATGTGTGTCTCCAAGGGGCAGCAGAAGAGAAAAGGGAGTGTGAGGGCCTTGAACTCCTTCGGTAAAGTCTCCAGGAGCCAGAGTGAAATATTGGCAAGAACAGGTCCCCGCCAGGAAAATAAATATTGGGTCACTGCCTAGGATCTAAAAGAAATAAGGTTAAACCTAATGAAAATCAGACATCAGATCTAAAGAAAAATGTATAATACTTTGTTCTTTCTTTTTTCCATTTTGATTGGTTTTGATAGGAACATGTGTTTATGGGAGGGCTCTAATCTATGCATGCAGATGTTTGCTTTCTTTTAAAACCCTGAGATGTTGAGGAATAGAAATGGGAGAACACTGTGCTGGGAAATTTGCTTAAGCCAGGGCAAATTTTGTGGGATGTTAAATGTTGGCATACAAATAAATGATATTCTTACAGTATCTGTATACTCTTTATATGTTTTGGAACCTAGAGATCCAGGATTTTGTCTCTGAGGCCCACAGATGAGGCAGGTGAGCCAAGAACATTTGTTAAGTTCTTTATTTCAACAATATTAGGAGGCTGGGGTACCAGTACCAAAGGAGAGTTTGTGCAGGTAACTAGATCCAGGTTCTAGTGCTGGCAGAGCAGATTAAGTACCAACAGTAGATGATTGTTGTGCTCATAATACACAATTCCTAATTACACATTAAGAATGAGTAATTTTGTAGTTTCAATTCATATACATTTGTCTATGAATTTTAGTAAACTTAAGAACACTGTTATACTCGTAATGTATGATGTAGAAGAAACATTAAAACTGAAGTCAACATGCAATATGTACATATGTACATACACCCCCATATGCATACATACATACGTACAATGAGGATCACAGGGAGGCAAAAGACTTTCAATAGAGAAACACTGTCTTGCTAGAAGAGGCAAAGGAGAATGAGACCAGGAATGAGAATAAAGCGCTCTGCATCGTTACGACTGATAGCTTCCAAAGTTATTTTTCTGTTTACTCATTCATTCAATCACTACACATTTATTGAACATAAGCCAAGTATCAGGCACTGTGCATACAAAGTTGACATACAAAGATGAACTAGGCACTGACACCATCTTTGGGCTACTTGGAATCTAGAGAAGTTATTTTCAAGCAAAAAGCACTGAAAAGAGGAAAGGAAGCTTTTGTTTTTAATGGTGTTACTGAAAGTGAAAAGGAGGTCAGCTCTAATTGAAAGTAGAAAAATAAAATGTGTTCAAAAGCATTCAAATGGAGGAAGAGACATCAACCACAATAGAAAATGAGTGTAGGGGTGCCAAGGACAGGCCTGCTACTGCTTTCAAATATGAAGAAGGTCAGATTTTCACAAAGTGAAATCAGCTTGCAGAAAAGGAAAGTATCTCACCTCCCTTGCTCTTGCTCTATTGCCTGAAGGGAGAGGGCAACAGGTGACAAATGCTGTCCATTTGCCTTTTGTTCTAGCACTGAATGGAGTACCTAGTTTAGGACAGATACTCACTGTGTTTTGGTTCAACTGAAATGTCCACCCAAATCCCACTCTTGCTGGGTCCGAGCAGTAGGAAGCAATGGGTGGAGAGTGGAGGATTGGCAGCATTTTCCTGATGGCCACTAAAATTCTCCAGAGAGCCATCTTCTGTCACACACGCAGCATGCATCTATGCTTTGTCTTGTTGAGATAAGAGAACAGTTTGATTTTTATAATCTAATATCTTTTCTGATGGGTTTCTTTGTTCTCTTCAGACCTTTTTTTTTAAGAGCAGCTCTTATTGTTAAATAAGAACTTGTTTATACTACTGCTTATTAATGCCCCTTGAGATCCTCCATATTTGGTAGCTTATTTCCTTTTTCAGCCAATATTACTTTAGAAACCATTATAATTTAGGTTAGAAGAAAAGCTATAGGGAAGGCCAGAAATAGAATATATGGAAGAACATATTGGCAAAAATAGTTGTCAAATTGAAGAGAAATAAGGAAAAGAAAGAGAATAAGGAAATATGAATAGTATTAAACTCATATTTAATTCACTTAAGGCAATGTATGCTAACATCTATGCAAGAAAGAACATCAACTACAAATCAAATACTTTTGAACATTTTCTCAGATAGTAGAAAATTATTTTGCCTTAAACTGTAACTATATTTTTTTCTCCAGAAATCTGAGTGAACAAGTTGACATCGAACACTAAAAAACAAACTTTAACAAAACAGGGTTTAGAGACACCTCAATACTTCTACTGTTTGCTTTTAAGAAGTTTTCCAGAAGTGGTGTTTTGGTATTCACTGTTTTGGATGGTAACAAAAAGAAAAGACAAGAAAATAAAATGTGCACTTGCTTAACTTTCCCAGATTTAGGAAAATGGCTCTTCTTTTTTCTCCTTCATCAAATGCTTTTTTCACCTGCAGACGTCTCTCTCTGGCTCTCTGCTCATTCTGCCAGCATATCTCCTAGGGCCGTCTTCCTTCATTCATTCCAACAAGATCTTCATTGGTGCCAAACTCCACTGATACAGGTGGAAGCATTTTGGAAACAGGATTTCTCTTGGGGTCTAAGTGCAGATCACCACAATATGAAACAAAACATTTGACTACAAAACTGATTTACCACAAACAAACTATGAATTGCAAAGTCTCATGATCTTCTGTCACATCATCACTTAGTCATTCCATGCTTGGCCTGATACCATTAACCCATTGCTGTGAACTAGGGCAAACCTTATGCCCAAACTGTAATGAATGTTCTAGAAATAATTATCTTTTTGCCTGTTACACTCATATTGGATATCAGATTGTAAAGATGTCTAAGAGTCACCCACACTGTTCTGGAGGGCACAAACTAGAATGGGTCAGGGGGAAGTGCAGTGAGAAAGAAGAAAAACACAACCTTCCAACATGATTTTCTCTGCAAAATAGACAATATTTCCAATGTCTAGATGCCTATTTAATTATTCCACTTAAGTTCATTCTTAGAGTGGTCTTGTCAATAAAGTCAACCCAGGCTCTTGGTGTGTAGCAGCGTTTTTGAGGGTCTTTTTTGAGAGCTTCATTAAAAGCAGACAGTTTCTCTAACCTTTTAGCAGAACCTGTTATCTGATGACGTGAATTAAAGTCTCTCAAATGACTAATAATCATATCAGGGCTGCCATGTCAGCTTGTAGATTTGAATAAGAGGGTCTGAAAACATTTGCATGCCTCAATGTGCCAGTGCTAAGAAGCTAATGTGATAGTGCTGTCATAAAGCACTGGAAAGACATGACTTAATGTAATCTGTCATGTCATATGCTAATCTTCAACCATTACTTGAGTGCTGTAAGTAAGTAGAAAGCATTTGGGAGAAATCCTTTCCAATTTCTCTGAGTACCACTTCTGCTGCTGGTCAGCTCAAATGGGTTTTGTGCATTTAATGCAGAGCTCAAGTCAAGTTGGTTTAGGTCACACTTAATTAACCAGCACACGAATGGGCTGGGCCATGAGAGCTCTATGGAAAATGGTTATTTCAGAGGCGGCCTAACAAGTAAATATTTCATATGCTGAAGGAAATGGGAAGAGGACACTTTCTTATTCCTTGATAAAGAATATGTTCTTTTCAGAGAAAAAACTATGAATCTTAACAAGACATCATGTTGCTCTCTGCTTGCCTCTTCTATATTTCAGCTGAGTTTATAGAAAGCGGATAATAAATAGTTAAAGGCATCACTCTCACTCTGATTCCAAGGACTGTATTCAGCAGATGTGGACTTATCACTCAAATAATAGAAGCTGCTTTGACTCTAGGTCCATAGAAACAGAGGACAAGTAATCAAAGGGAGATATCCACTTGGCATGCTCTTTAACAAGATGACAGTGTCTCTTAATATACAGTCATTAAGACAGGAGACTGGTGTCAGGGCTAAGTACAGTTTGTGAAATAGACAGTAACTGAGACTACAGAGACTGACAAATTTTTGTCCAATTTTTTAGGAAAGTGTGCAAGGGATTGTGATTCAAAATATGAAGTTTATTTTTATCAGCCACACTGAGTCAAGTCAAAAAGATGCTTAAGAACTTGAAGAACTGCCTTCTGGAATAGCATTTTTGAGGATGCTGAGCAGATGGCATGAGATTGGCCCCAACGATACTGCCTGAATTTCCCAGCATTCCTATAAGGCCCGCTATTGGTAACCCAAGGGAACTTTTATGCATGTGGGAACTGGCTTTTTATAGGTCTAATTAGAAAGCACAGGCAATTCCCACCTACAACATTAAAAAATGCTTCTGTGAAAGCACTTTTTTCTTGAAAAATGTGTGTCAAATTTACAGAAAAAAATTATTATGAATCAAAATTGATAAAGATGTGGTCATATTTTCCTAACAGTTAAGAATTGTGCTAAATTAGGGGCTATTTCACAGAAAAAGAATAAAAACACAGTGGTATGTATGCACTACTTACAACTCTTCCAGAATATCAAGACCATCGATCATGAGTTGATGGTTGCCTAGCATAGCCTCCTCCTCCTTTATGTCTGCTTATAAAATTGACATTTCAAAGAAGTTAAGGGTGAGGTTGATTCCTGGTGCTAGTGAAATGTGACTCCTTATCTGGTTCTTTGCTTCTGACACAACCTAATCAGCAGAGGACCCTTCATCTGAATTTTTCAGCTCTCATTTAGCCTCGAAAACTGATCACATGACTTTGTTTGGCTGGGTAGAAGCTGGTCTCATTGGCAGCAGTTTCCAAGGCCAATCATCTTTTGGACTATCTTTTTTGTAGAGCACTTTCAACTCAGTCCAAGCATCTTGCATTTATTCGTTGCTTGCTCTGGAAAAGTTCGTTATGATTATTAAAAGAACAAAGTAACACATTCTTAGGGTTTGAGGTCAATGGCTTCACCTTCCAAATGAGGGCAGTAAAATGTCTTCCAAGTCCTCTAGGGACTTATCAGCTTGAGTTTAACATCACAAAAATCTGTATGACTAGGTCCCAGAAAATGATTCTTCCTAACAACATTTAGCCAAAGCAAGTTTTTTTGTTTTGTTTTTTTTTAAATATCTGTCTGCTCCTAGAGGACTATCCAAATAATCCGTCTGAGTTTCTTTTACCTAATTGCTGTAACTTCCTGACGGCCTCTCAAACTTTTGACTCCACCAACTTACATTATTCTCTACCCTTGTTCTTTTTGTATTCACCTCTCCAATGCTCACACTTTCTGGGGCTCATGATCACCCTTCCCATACCATTCTTTAACCTTCCTTCTTAAAAGGAAAAAGACTTTTACTATCTTTTCTTCCCTATGATTTCTTAATTCATAACTTTGCCAAAGCAATCTCACTCCGAGAAGCCTCAAACTATGTCCCTTTTCATCATTGAATTAATATTTTCTCAATTTTTCTGGGAAATATTTCCAGGTTAATCCAGCCAACTATTAATATTATCCCCAACCCTGGCCTGAGCGTTTTCAAACATTCATTCGTTCAACACCTACTGTGTCACGTATTGTGCTAGACGGTGATGCAATGGGGAAACGGTTCTTACTCTCATGTTCATTTTGTGTTAAATCTTATGAAAGCTTTATAAATCACGTTGGCTGTATATTCTTCCAATTGACTTATGTTATATTCCTTAAGGGTCCTGTTCAGGGAAGACTTCTTAAGCAGGCCTACTAGTTTATATATGAACATATGTACTCTTTTGTTCCTTCTGTGTTTACTACCTTCCAAAGCAGCCTGAGCAGTTTTCTTATGGAGGTGCTCATTTCAGTTCTGCAAGGACTTGCTGCCCTTTAAGGACCTATTGTGTAAATAGCACTGCGTAAAGCAGTACAGAAGACAAAAATGAATTATGACGCATGTCCCTGATATCAAGCAGTTTGTAGTCTTCAGTAGAAGTTAATACTTTATACATTAAACAATGGAATGACTCAAAGACAACATAAAGTGCCAAACTGAATATTATTTATTTGGATCAGGAGGCATGGCAGAGCTGGAACATACATATGAGAACTCTAGGTGATAGGACAAATGAAGATTGGCTAGAATTTTTCAGAAAAGTCTCACAGAATATTGGTGAAAGATTACATAAAGTAGCCCATAGGTATTTACATATTTGTTATGAATTGAGTTCCATTATAGGAGATTAGGGAAACTTGAATGCACAGTATGGATCCTTGCGGGGTAGAAAGGGAACAACAGAAATCAGTAGGAAGATGAGATCCTTAATGTGAAGGGAGCAGAAGCAGGGAGAAAGCAAGGCAAAAAGCCTGGGACCTCAGAACTCTGAGATAATATCACACTAAAGTACTATATTTACTAGTCTATCACTAAGATCAAACCTCTTGCTATCAAAAATAAACCAAACTGTGATGCAAATGGCAGAAGATACTAGGGTACCTAATGCTGGCTCACCAACTAGGATTTTTAAATTAGGTCAGTACCATTCCCCTATTTTATGTATTGTTAAAATATAAATTTCTAAGAATTATTAACTATCTATTGTCTTCCTTATCAAGATCCCTGTTTTATAGGTAGGCATAATATAGACTCAACCAGTATCTGCTCTTCCTTCTTAGTTGAGAAATTTGAGTTTTCCTGAATGCTCACTAGTAAAGGCAGTTCTTTCATTTCTGAATCAAGTTTTTGCTTTTTAGAGGTCATAGTGCCTCTTCAGCCCCTCTTCAGCTTCCTGCTGGGTTTCTGTCCAAGAACTTAATTGTTAATGGCTCCCAGCTGTGTCACAAACTTCACTTCTTTAACCCTTTCCTTTCTGGCTGCCAATTTGTATCCTGTGCTTAAGAAGTCAAGTCCTCACTGTGCACTCTTGGTAGAGGTAAGGAGTTGATGGTTAGATAGAAAGATTCAGGAGAACACACATGAATTTTACTATATCTGAAGCTTTGTCATGTATACACTGCTACTCCAGGCTCTTAGGTTGAGCGGAATATGTCAGCTTTCACACTGAACCTTGGACAGCAGCATCAAAAAATCTCTTTTCTCGTTCCCATGTATTCTTGATTCGCGCGCGCGTGTGTGTGTGTGTGTGTGTGTGTGTGTGTGTGTGTATCAGCTGCCTCCTTAAGGCTGTAATTTATATTATCTATACTTGATCCTTGCTGGCAATTCTTCAGCTCCACCTCCACTTCTCCATCTTGCCTTGATGAGCTATAATCTTTCATGCATTTCAGCTCAAACCCCCAATGATTCCTGATGTCAAACCTTATCCATGTCAGCACACGAGCATCTTAGCACCTGTGAAAATCGTCCCAATTGTCTTTTAATTCCTGCACCTACTCACTGATGGTTTATGTCACAAAGGAATACTTCAGGTAGCCGAGGCAGAATTGGTTTCCTTCTTCATTCTGTGCTTTTTGCCATGAGAAGTTTCTTTCTTTTCTCTGAGAAGTGCCAGGTATTAAGAGTCTACTACCTCTCCTTCTTGTTCTTCAAATTTCCCTAGAAACTTGTTTGTTCTCTTCTGATTTCCTACTACTTCCAGTCTTCCAAGGTCTGCTGGGCCCCAGCTCTTTTTACTACTTCTGTTCCAAGTTCTCACTGCACCAGTCGACAAATTCCAGTGGCCCTGGCTGTCCTCACACACATTGTGCCACTTTCACGTGTTACTCATGCCATGAACCTGGACCCCAAGCCCTCAGCTTGCCAAGGCTCTTTTCCCTTCCCAATCTGTTGCTGGAATCTACACTCAGTGGCAAGCATCCTTAAGATTTTCTCCCTTAGAAACGACCTCAGTTAGCAGCTTAGGAGTCAGCTACTTGGATGCTAATAAACTCCATATCTCCACCTTATGACTCCGTACACTCAACATCGCCTTCAGCTTCTTTGGTGACTCCAAAGGAGTATTTAGAAGATTCTTTAAATACTGAAGGAAGGATGGTACTAACATTTATTGCCTACTATTATTCCAGGCCTTGTAGAAGCTTCATGATATTTAATTAACAATTTGTATATTAGCTTAACAAATATTTATCACCTACAACAACCAGCATCTATTATTCCATTTCAAGCACTGGACTGTAGCACTTTATCATTTATTTTCTTGTTTTACCTTCATGTACCCCTAAAGGGTAGACACTCTTAGTATCTCCACTTTACAGAAAGGAAGGGAGGCCTGGAGAAGGGGAGTAACTTTTCCAAGGTTATCCAAGTGGAGGAATTTAAGTGAAGGGAGCCTAACTCCAAAAACCATGCTTTGAGGTAACAACCATGAATAGTCATTGTTCCTGTTCTCCTGGATTTTAAGCTTTAGCTGAAGGAGCGCACATTAAACAAATAGTTATAGAATTATTTAATTACATCTGTGGTAAGAGGTCTAAAGACCAAGAGTAGGTTTCCATTACAGTGTAGAATATGAGAACCTGACCTGGTCTAGGAATTTAGGAACATCTTTCTTCCTCAGGTGGTAACATTTACAGTGAAACCTAAAGGATAAGGGTGGTAGGATTGGAATTGTAATGAGATCTTTTCCACAGAAGAAATAGCAGTGTGCATAGGCTGCAAAAGGTAAGGTGTCTGAAGCCAGAAAGAATTCAGTGAAGGTCAGTATTGGCTAAATGTTTGCAACAGAAGGAGAAAAAGTGGTATGAATTGAGACTGGAGAGATGGGTAGGGATTTTACCATTTGGGAGCATTTCGATGAAGACAAAGATTTTGGTCTATCTCAAATGCAATGAGAAACCATGAAAGGTATGAAGGAGGAAAGGGACATAGATTTACTTTTTAAAATTGGCACTATGAGAATAAATTAAAGGCAGTTGGAAGCAGATACAGTATGTCAATTAAAAGGACATTTTAATTGGCCAGTGACATTTTATTGTAATTCCTATCTTACAAAATGAAAAGAACATACAATTCGGAGAGGCTACATAACTAGCCTAAGTTGATATGGTTTGTGCCAAAGCCAGGATTTGAATCCAGTTCTGTCTGACACTGAAGGTAGTGTTACTTTCCTCTGCACCAATCTTCTACTTATGAGAATGACTTATGTTTCTCTACTCACACAATTTAACATAAAGCTAGAGCTTAGGAGACCTTCTTAAGAATACACACCTGGAAATTAATACACCACAAATTTTAGCACATGTCTTTGAGGCCAGATCTAGTGCTCTGTCCACATTTTGCTGCCATTTGCCATTAGCCAACAACATGTTTCAAAATGAACCCCCTTTATCCTGAAAACAGAAACAGTGAAGTCTCAAATGGCATTACCGTCATAAATATAATGTACAAAAATACCTGCCCAATATACCTCATAGGATTGTTACAAGGTTGAGATAATATGCATTAACACACTTCATGAATTGCCAAGTACCATGCAAAAGTAAGGCTTTACTGATGTTTGTTATAAAGGAAACCAGAATGCTATGGCAACTTGTCCAGTAGGAATGGGACCTTGACCTTGGATGTTGATATCAGTTAGTAAAAGATCTCACAGATTATGAAGTACCAGTGTTTTTCAAAGATTGTTGCACATCAGGAACGGGGCCAGGGAGAAGCAATTGATATCCCTGTTTCTACCATATCTTATTTATTACATGGTTATGCCTATTTGGAGTTCAATTGGATAACCTTCAATGTAAGTGTTTGTTCTAGAGAAACCTGTGTGTCCCAGGGTGCTGCCTGATGTACATTATCAGAAACTTCTATTTTAGGAGACAAAGGCATTTTTTTAAAACACACCTGAAGCTCTGAAGCTGGGAATATATCTTTGCAATTTAAATTCTCAAGGAGAATGAAACATGGGTACACAGACTGAAATCAATAGTCATCTTTCTTCCATTAGAGAACTTTTAGAGTCTTTTATAGGATTCCATTTCTTTTTATTAGCCCACTCCTAAAGTTACTTTTGGTCTGACTTGGTGTTTGTCAGACTGCAGATCATGACCTGTTGGTAGCCTATGAAATCAATTTAATGGTTATAGGCAGTATTTTAAAAAATGAAATAGAAGAAAGAGAAAGTATCCAAGTGTGTTGTATATTGTACAGGTATTGCTTTAAGAAGCTTTTGTCCCAGCCATAAACACATGTACTTGTCTACTGGGTCACAATAGAAGATATTTTTCTTAAAGTAGGTCACTATCAAAAAAAGTTTGAAACACACTGGTCTATTGAATTCAGAGAAAAAGCTAGTGTCTTTATGCTTTTATAAGCTGGACTTACTCAAGTCTTAGCTTGATTTCAGGATGAGGAGGTGCTACCCAGATTTGATACAGGTTGTACTTGCTTCAATTTAAGTTTTCCCTAAAAGGTTTCTAAAAGCTACATTGCATGGAGAAGGGGTGAATGTAGAACCAGCACTACCCAGCAGCTATTCATTAATAGAACCCTGAGCTGATGGCTCCTCTAAGAGGGTTGAGGGATTTTCAGAGCAATAGCTGAGAATAGGACTTCTTCCATAGCACATATGGGGGATGTACCACGTGCTGGGCTCTTGCTTTACATGTTTATCTATTTACTAAACACTTATATAGCACTCACAATGTGCCAAGCCCTGTTCTCAGTGCTTTACATGCATTCATTCATGTATCCAATGAGGCAGGTAATATTGGTAGTACCATTACAAAGAACAAGAAGTTAAAACATAGAGTAGATGGAACAACAAAGAGAATGTTCTTCAACAATATGTTCTGCTGCTTTGGTGCTTCTCCATTGTTCCCATCACTAATAAGGATGTTTTACCATCAATTATAGTTCAACGTCCATCCCCAGGTCAAGGCTCTGAGACAGAGACAGAGACAGAGGAAGAAAGCATGTGTCCAACACATACGCATTCATGGGTGGGAGTGGTAGGAAAAGCTACCTGTAAGAATCCTGACAATACAATCCTAGAAGAAAGCCAATTTGTAGTAGAATGACAAAAAGCAGTGACTTCCTACACTTACCCTGGTACTCTGTACTCCTTTCGTATATTCCAGTCATAACAATAACAATAAAACAGTGGGTCATAATCTCTCATTTACATACATGAGTATCAGGGTAAGATTGGAAAGAAATCCTCTGCCATGGGACAAATGTTTGAAATAAGTGGGTTTATGGAGAGTGGAAAGGAAAATGAAAAGGCGATTTGGAGAGAGAGGGCTCACATGGTTTACTAGATTTCTTTCTTTTTTTTTTTTTTTTTTTGAGATAGAGTTTCACTCTGTCACCCAGGCTGTGTAGTGGTGTTACCTCGGCTCACGGCAACCTCTGCCTCCCAGGTTCGAGCGATCCTCCTGCCTCAGCCTCCTGAGTAGCTGGTACTACAGGCGCGTGCCACCACACCCGGCTAATTTTTGTATTTTTAGTAGAGATGGAGCTTCACCATGTTGGCCAGGCTGGTCTTGAACTCCTGACCTCAGGTGATCCACTCCCTCGGTCTCCCAAGATGCTAGGATTACAGGCATGAGCCACTGTGCCTGGCCTGCTTACTAGATTTTTATGAGGCCATGTCACAAGGAAGGAGGAAAAACAAAGCTTTATGATTTGGGCACAAAGGGCTCCCAAGGTTTGTGACGACATTTAAGTATGTTCTACAATCAGAAAACAAAGAAGACAAAAGATAAAAGCACCATAGGTCTAAGAGGAGAAAGAAATTTGGGGAAAAGAGCGACAATTAGGTTGACTGGTGTTTATAAGAGGGATATTATCTATTTATTTTTTGCATGTGAAAGTGTTACATAGTGTCTTTCAGAAAAGGCACCAATGTACCTAGGCATCATTTGCAAATACATTTCAAGAGAAGAAGAAAAACCTCAGCTGCAAAAGGATTGAAATTTTTCCTTGGGTTGGAGTAAATGATAGTGATATTTTGATCCTATGGAGAAACAAAATATAACAGAATACCCAGAGCCCCCAAATTCCAGTAAATAAGTTAGTAAAAGTTGGTCATTGTTTCCACATGTTCTTTCCTGCCTATCATGGAATTTTAAAAGATGACAGGTTAGACCTCAATCCTGTGTATGAGAAGGGCTATGAGGAGCTGAGTCTCTGTGATAACTTATCACTCCTGCATAGTATGATCAACTGACTGTATTTTAAGAAAACTTTCTAAGTAACCCTGGCTGGCAGTGATTTATTCTTTTTCTGACTCCCTTTATATTTGATTGTTTCACTTATGATTTTTTTTACTCACTATTTAAGTTTGTTTTCATTTTTTATCATCCTTATTAAGGGGAAAGCTCCTTGAAGGCGGGGACTATATTATTTGCTTTGCAATATCTGCAGCGGAGAATTAGGTCCTATACATACTAAACCTTCAATAAATGTTTATTGATTGGCTAAAATGCAAAACTTCACAAAGTTTCAGACAAGAAGACTGTGTACCCCTGGAGCCACCACTTCCATTGCTTTCTGGGATTTTATATTACTTTTAAAACTTTCTGAGAATTTATTTGAATTTTATCTCAGTCTTTGGGGATATTGGTAGGAAACTACCTCCGTACAACTCCAATCAAGAGCTACCATGGATAATTTAAACACATATGGAAAAGAGTTATCCCAAACACATAATTCACTCTAATATGGAACCATCCTTTATGCTCCAAATACAGGTGGAGGTGATGGACCTCTCAAAGGCAGTCTGCCTGTTTCTTTGCAAGTGCCACGCACAACTTTCCTGGCATTCAGGCCAACCTCTCACGGGTGTGATTACCAGAGGCTACCAGGTCCACAGGTTGCCGTACTCCTAGGCACGGTAGGAAACAAAGGTTGTCTACTCAGCTCCTATGCTTAAGTAATGAATAAAGACATAGATCCAATGGTCCTAAGAGGTGTGACATTTCCACACAAGTCACCCATCTGTATTTAAGACAGTGCTGGCTGAAGGCGAACATCAGTATAGATTGTGCAAACTACTTTGTTACGTACAGGTAACAAGGTAAATTAGGAAATAGTGCAGAGAAATGTCATCCGTTCCCCATTTAGTACTTCTTCATACATCATGTTCTAGTATGAAATGTCAGCTTTAGCTTCTACAGGTTTTCTGTGTGTGGATAATTTATGAAGTTATCCACTTTATAAAGAAGGAGTGGGTTCTGGAGCCCCATCCTGGTTTTGTGGCTAAAATCACCAGAATAATGACATTAATAGAGTGATGGGGAGGAAAGGAAGAGGGTGAAGGGAAAGAAGAGCTCAAAACTGCATGTACAATTACCTCTTCTACACATGCAATCTTCATGTGGCTTGTAAGGATCTTTAAGAATATCCTACATCCATTCCTTCTCAGGCAGTGTGGATCAGCTTCTAGTTCTGCCAGTTTTCTTCCTTTGGATTTTGTTGAGAACAACCTGAGACCTAGTGTGCCGGATGCCAGACCTGTGCTTTCCTCACCAAGTGCAGGGGTTAACAAAGTTCTCTGTGACTTCATGAACCTTAAAGCTATCCTTCTGCCCCTTCTAGCCCTGAGTTTTTTACTGTGTGGCTCACTTGCCTATTAATCTTTTGCATAGTTCTTGATACAAGGTTAGTTCACTTGTTCCTTTATTCATTCAACAATTGTTTTTATTGAGCATCTATTTTGTAAGCATCACTGTACTAGGTGCTGGTGACTCAAAAGTAAACAAAATACATTTTCTACTCTCAAGATGCCCCCAGGAAGACAAAGATGTAAGTAAATAATTTAAGCATTATCTTAGTAGGTTGATATGGGAATGCATAGAAGAGGCATTTAACTTTTAGTCTGGGGAGGAGGTAGTCAGGGAAGGATTCTAGGAGAAGTGATGCTTGGGCAGTGGAAGATGATTAAGAGTAAGCTTGGGGATTGGTAAGAAGAAGCAAAAGGAAGAGGAGGTAGGAGGGAATACCCAAAAGCTTCTGCAAAAGCTTAGAATGGAAAAAAAACACAGGCAATCTGGGGAATTGCAAGTAGTTGAATATGGCGGGAGCATCATATGTAAGATAGGAGAACTAGACATAAACTAGTAATGAAGAGCATTTGAAGTCGTATCAAGGAGCTTGGACTTTATCCTGAGGGCCATAGGGAACCACTAAAAGGTTTTAAGTGGGAGACTGATGAATCTGATTTGCATTTTATAAGAATCTCTCCAATTGTAGCGTGGGGAGCAGATTGGAACCAGACAAGAGACTGGCTAGATGGCCATCACAGTAATCCAGAGGAGAATGTCGAGGGCCTGGCCCAAGAGGGTATTGAGGGATGGCAAAAAATGGTGAGATGCACCAGGATCTCTGGTGCTGATTGGATGTGCAATGCAAGGCGGAGCAGCCAAGGACGACCCCTGGGTTCTGATGAGGCCTCCTGCCAGCTCCCTTGTATGCTGAGAGACTGAGACATGTAACTATCAGGTAAAATTCTATCTTTCCTTTTCCTCTCATTACTGTATTAATTTTAAATTTTTTGTTTCAATGAAAACAAAGCAGTTCTTCAGACTGGTTAAACCCTTGGCTGTGGTATTCTTTCTAACTTTGGAAACTAATAATCACACAAAAAGATGAGAAAGACCAGGAGAAAAGTTTGAAAAGAATACTATTAATTTTTCTGGGGGAGGGGGCAAACGTATGCCATATGCAGAAAGTTTCCAATTAGGTTAATGTACCTTAAACTGTACTAGTAATTAAGTGCTTTGGGTATTAAAATACCTAATCTAGCTTCAGGCTGTTTTTAATAAATCCTTTGACATTTTCCTGAGGGGAGAGAGAGAGCAGAGGAGGCCTCGCCTGGGATTATGGAGCTTTTGGCTCTGTTCCCTAGCTTTTAGCAGCTTACTACATGACCTTGGTAGAGTTGCTTCAGGTCCCTAGCCTTTAGTTGCCCTATCTGTGAAATGGAAAAAATAAGAAGATGGCAACATGACTGATGATAAAAATAAGTCCTCCTATACAGGGCTTAGAACTCAGTAAAGGTGTTGGTTTTTAGTGTTTTCTGTTTTTTTAGAATTCTACTTAGAGACATTAGCCTGCAAGTTAACAGAATACCTGCTGTTTCTGGCACACACACACACACACACACACACACACAGAGTTACATGACTATATACATAGGCTTATTTATTTATTCATTGTAACATAGGCAATCCAGGACATTCATACAAGATGCATGGAGCTCTGGCAACTTCACCAAGTTATCAAGAACCCAAGATCCTTCTCTAGTTTCACTCTAATATCCTTAGCTTTTGCTTATTGCCAGATAGTAGCTGTACCTTCAAGCATCATATACACTGGGCAGGAAGAAAGTAAGGTAGGTTGGTGCCAACCTCATGTCTCCCATTTGTCAGGAAAAAAAGCCACTTTCCCAGAAGCAGTACCATGTCTGCATGAGACCCTTATGGACAGAACTACACCCCACTGGTAGAGCCAAAGAAGGCTGGGAATGGGAGTAGGAAAACATTGTGGAACTTGTCCTGTTTCCACGGTGAAAGGGGCAAGAAAGAAAGGGGCTGGGGAGGGTGCCAAGTGAGAAAATCAACAGCAGCTGTCACACCTGCTAAACAGAGCACCATCCAGAAGTGGGAGAGTGAATCATTTTTCTAGAAGCAAAGCATTGAAGGTTAGAATGGAGCTACAATTTTGGAAGGACAGCCTTCACTTGGGAGTTTGCTGGATTTTGGTGGAAGCTTTGGGTAATTATTCTGATTCAAATTTGTGAAAATTTGGACCATGCCAAAAGAGGAGTTAGAAGGAAATTTGATTTCTTTATCTAGAAGATAGACCTGACTTTGATTAAAAAGTCCATGTTTGGCCGGGCCCTGGCTCACACCTATAATCCCAGCACTTTGGGAGGCCAAGAGGGGTGGATCACGAGGTCGGGAGATCAAGACCAGACTGGCTAACATGGTGAAATCTCGTCTCTACTAAACATACAAAAAATTAGCCAGGCATGGTGGCACGCACCTGTAGTCCCAGCTACTCGGGAGGCTGAGGCAGGAGAATCGCTTGAACCCGGGAGGCAGAGGTTGCAGTGAGCCGAGATGGCAACACTGTACTCCAGCCTGAGCCACAGAGCGAGACTCTGTCTCAAAAAAAAAAAGAAAAGAAAAGAAAAAGAAAATAGCCCATGCTTGAAGGGGCAGGAGAGAGAGATATTATCTACAAAAATGGAAGAAGAGGCAGTTCTTAAAGAAGCCTAGTTTATCCGTGTCCCTTCAGACTTAGTTATTGTGGGATATAAAGCAAAGATGCTAAGCCAGGAAAGAAAAATCAAATGACATATTTGTGTGGTACCCTTGAAATAATTACTGACACAGCACTTTGGGAAACAGGAATACAAAGTCAATACAATAGAATGTGCTCCCAATTCCCATACTGGGTGGTCCCTCAAAGGTACCTTGCTCTTCTACAGCTTCCCTGGTCTACAACTTCCCTCTGCTTAAGATGAAACAGTAGGGAGTGTGCCTGTGTGTTTTCTCCATCAAATTTGAATAAGGTCTCAATTTTCCTTTTCAGATTATCATTTAACAAGGTTTATTGTTCATGCTTATGTGCCTCAGGCAGCCTATTAGGACACTAGGGAAAACTGCCCATTTATTATTTTTGTTTAAGCCTGAAAACAAAACATGTAGAATTGTAGTTTCTATTCTTGGAGGAGGAATGAATGGCTCACAAGTCTGACCACCCACCCGCCTCATCCCTTAGACTCTGATTCCCCTTACTCGGGAGTTTACACTGGGCTGCACTGGGAAGGCTCTCAAACTCCAGGCTACCTTTCCTTTGAGCCTGGACCATTATGTAAGCCTCTGTAGTCACTAGGACTCAAAGAAAAAAAATCTGTTTTAAAAAGTCAGCTTCCTTAGTAAGATTGTCACTTCCCCTTTTCTCAGATGAATTGTTTTCCCAGAGAGAGGAGTGTGTGTGTTTTCAAATGTTCCAATCTGACTCAGGATGCCAGCTAGATTCAGCAGAGAAGGGGTGGAGCATGTAACTCTCACACAGGAGAGTAAGGCAGGGGCACACCGGCAGAGCTCAGTGAGGAGAAGCAGACTCCTTAGCTGGTGTAAGTGAACTGGCAACTCAATTTCAAGGACACAGGAGAATTGCCAGGGAGGCTCCAACTACAGAGTGAAGTCTTGTCTGTGTATTTTTGCATGCATCTGTGCCACTACTAATCTGTCTGCTTGCAGTGCAATAGCCTAGTTCCTCTATTAGATTGAGTGCATCCAGGAGAAGAGAAGCAAACTCACACACTATTAGGACATATTTGTGAACAACAGAATAAGTAAAATTAAGGTGAATAAGCTCTGAATATATTTCCACATCACACTGCTAGCACATGCTCCAGTGACTCAAACCTATATATCTCATACTCTGAAAATCCATCAGAGAGACACCAGGATGCCCCCTCACAAAGTTCACATATCAACTGTCCAGAAGCTTCATCAACTCATGGCAACACTTTAGAAGTCCATAGCATCATGGTTGTCAAAATCTGTTTAAGGGGAAAAGTTTTGGTTTTATCCTTCTTCAGTTCCTCCCAGAGATGAATCTCCAGAAGAAAGGGTAGAGCAGAAAATTTAAAGAGATTCTAATTGTGGATTAAAAAAATAGCATTGCATACTCATCACCCTGCCCCTCGTGACTTCTCAGATCAGAGTTGAGGAGGGAGGATGAACTGGATGCATGATTCAGAGTAGTTGGGAGAGAGTGAGGGTTTCTCCTTCTCCTTCTCCTTCTCCTTCTCCTTCTCCTTCTCCTTCTCCTTCTTCTTCTTCTTCATGGAGTTTTGTTCTTCTTGCCCAGGCTGGAGTGCAATGGCACAATCCGAGCTCATTGTAACCTCCGTCTCCCAGGTTCAAGCAATTCTCCTGCCTCAGCTTCCCAACTAGCTGGATTACAGGTGTCCGCCACCACACCCAGCTAACTTTCTGTATTTTTAGTAGAGACGGGGTTTCACCAGGTTGGTCAGACTGGTCTCAAACTCCTGACCTCAGGTGATTCGCCCACCTCAGCCTCCCAAAGTGCTTGGATTACAGGCGTGAGCCACTGCTCCTGGCCAGATTTCTTATGAAATGAGTCGGTACATTTAACTTTCAGTCCTATTTAAACGTGTTCATGTGGTTATAGTAACATACCTTGATCTCCTCAGAAAACATCATGGTCTGTGGGTCTCAGCTGCAGCAATTTTGAAAATTGTCTCAGGCTTGGGAAACAGCCTTTCTGGATTTATGGTTGGGGTAAATTGGCATCCTGCCCTGTCGTGAATTTTAAAAGAATGTTCTCTTTCTAGGATTTTTCCAATTTTCTTCAAATATGATAATGTTGTTTGGGGGATTCCTGACTTATAACCAAACCGTATGTCCTCTAATACAGTTACAACCTAAGTTAAATGAATATTTATTAGCCTGATATACACCCATTTAAATTTGGGAAAACTGAGGACTGATACAAAAATTACTATTCAAGTCATTGGCCAGAGTTAAAAAGGGGAGCTCACGGTTGTATTTTACACATTTTATCATAGTTGTTTGGTCCTTCTTGAATGAGAAACACCTTTCAGGAAGATGCAATTTACTATTTATGTCTTCTTGCTGAACTATACCTTGACCACACTGACTACTGAGTGGCCGTGGCTCCTCTCAGTTGTCTCTGCATTTTTGGGCCCCATGAGAGCTTGCTGATTTCTGATTTCGCTGCTATCTGCATGCCTAGATGGGCTATTCACCCAGTCTCTGGGGTTTGAGGCAGTAGGCATTAGCTTTGAGGTGAAGAGTTGTGAGGATAAACTTCCTTTAGGGAAGGACATGAAAATCATATTTAGGGGCAGTTCACAGGTTTTTTTGGTTTTGTTTTGTTTTGTTTTGGTAGTCATAGCTCCCCCTGCTGCCCAGTTAGGGGCAAGAGAGGCCAAAGGAACTGAAATGAGACAAAGTATAACTCACTTTTATGGAGTCAGGTCAGCTCCAGGAGCCAGCAACTGAAGACAGCTCACCTTAGCTCTAGAGCCTAGGACCCTAAACATGCCCCGGAGAAGAGATGGCAAATGTGAGAAAAGGCAATGAATGATTTAGGAAGGCAGTGTTAGGTTTTTGAGGGTGGGGGAGTACAAAAAAGGGTGATTGACATTTTTAAATGGCACTACCAAACTGTTGGTTAAAATCAAATATACAAACAGAAGAAAATTTTGAATTCACACACAAATGTGACTAACCAGCAGATTCTCCACTCCTCCATCATCCTTCTTATCCTAGAATATCTAAGCTCTATCAGCTCTTACTGGGGGCAAGTTACAGAATCTCTGCCTCAGATTCCTGGTCTGTAAATGAGATTTATTATAATGATTCAATGACAAAAAGGTATATATTTCTCACAAAGCCATGTATTTGTATAGAAGAAGCCAACACATGTTGACTGTTTTATTTTTTTCTCCTTGTATGATTTTTATTTAAGCTGTTGGTCCTCAAACATGGTTGTACACTGGAATCACATGGAGAATCTTTTAAAAATACTCATTCCTGGGTTCCATTCCTAAGGATTCTGATTTAATTGATATATGGGGTGTGGTCTGGGTATGGAGAGTTTTCAAATCTCCCAAGGAATTATAATATGTAGCAAAGTTTAAGGGCCATTGCTCTAGGGCTCCTCCTCATCCTTCTTCAGAGACTAGTGTTTCACAATGGGTTGAGGTGCGCCAGGCGGAGTGAAGGGACCTTTTGCAGTGTCAGATTTGTGGAGGGACACAAGGAAACACTAACTTTTTACTGAAATGTGGTCTTGGGCCCAGCAGCATCTGAATCACTGGTGAGTAATTTAATTTTAGACTCTCAGATCCCACTCCAGACCTGCTGGATCATAGTCTTCATTTCAACAAGGTCCCTAAGGGGTCTGCACACAGATTCAGGTTTGGGAAGTCCTGCTGTAGCTCACACGTTCTCTCTCTCTCTCTCTCTCTCTCTCTCTCTCTCTCCCCTTTCTTGCTTTGGCTTCTTTATTCACCGTGGAGAATGGTGTTGAGTATTTCTGACAAGGAAATATCCTTGCAAAAAGGCTCTGGGTCTTTATTTCAATAATCTCTTCAGATTCAAATCTCCTTAGAGTTAATTTTTTTTTTTAGCTGCCAAACATAGTTTGAGTTTCTAATACCTGTCTCAACTTACAAGCACCCACTTCAAGTCTGCTGATAGATGTACACTGGGCCTCTTATGTAGCTTCTAAAAATATTCTTTCTAGGGCCAGTGCAAATGCCTTGATGGGGCCAGCTTTGGCCTATTGTTGAGACAGGGTCGACATTTGACAGAGGATCTTTGGTACATCACAGCGGTGAGACCAAATTTAGAGAATGATTATCATTTATTAAAGATTCAGAAAGGGAATAAAATCTTCCATCAGAACCTACTTATTAAGGTTACCTTAACAGTAAACCATAAAATGAATGGAATGTTAGCCCTGTGGACTGGTTCCTAAAAGAGACAACGCAAATATTTTAAACTAAAATGTAAGGAGATGGGACGGGGCTTTGGAAGAGTGGGAGTGGGGTAGAGTGATTTAGTAAAGAGAATAAATCTCAACAAGAATTTTGTTTCTATGACATTAGCATAATTCTGTGACATTAGTACTTCATCCTCGCTCTCTCTCTCACCCATCTCATTTCAAAAAGAAAAATATTTAAACATGAGTTTTAAAAGATTCATTTTGAGATGGAAATAATACAAGAATAACTATTGCTGTCTTCACTTTTTTCTCTCTTATTTTCTTTCTGGAGACATGATGTCCCATTTATGATGCTTTTATGTCTATAAACGATTTGGGGAAAGCACTGAAACCAAATCTGTAAACGTGCAAGGCTCCTGCATTGGTGGGGAGGGGATAGGGTGAGGGGGAGACACAAATTGCAAAGAGCAGAATAATCAGATACAGAGGGACTTTGATCTTCTGGAGACCTAAGCTAATAGATGTTAAATGCAGTTCAGTGGAAGTAATAACCCATGAAGAAAACAAAATCTGCAAAATGATAAAATGCTGCAGTCTACTGATCAAGGAAGACATTGGAAAATTACTATGAAAGCATCCTTAGCCCAGCAGATCCAAGGTGAAAAAAGGGCTGCGTCTGCCAACCAGCAGCCAGACATTCCAGGCAGACTTAACCGTCTCCCATTTTGTGGCTAGATTAACACTCTGTGTAACCTGCATGCTTTCTCACTGAAAAGGCATGAACTGGCACCACTGCAGCCCTGGGCTTCATCTCTCCCAGTGACGCCATAGTGAATCACCGTGAGGCTGGCCACGGACTCGGTGGGGGCATTCCAGGGGCCGTTATTACTGTTAATCAATTAGGAAGAGTTAAGAATTTCTGAATATATGCCAAACGAAGTGCTGGTCATTTTTTTGACATCAGTAGGACATACTTGAGATAAATTTGACATCTGTTAATAAATTAGTATTTCACCAAGCAAACTATGTAGAAAAAATATTGGAAATTTACGGACATTGAAATGCACTTTAAAAATCCAGAAACTTTATAAAGGAGAACTCCTTAATACTAGTTTATTTAAGTTATATTTTATTATGAGTGTTTATTTATTGAGCAATGACTATATTACATATGTTGTATAAGATAGGGCAGAATTAATTTAACTGTATAAAACAAACTAAATTTGCATTATCCAAAGAAAATCTACAACTTGAAGTAATTAGATACTTTTGTTGGAGACAGATTCTTTATTGTGAAAATAATTAAACAAACAAACACCATCAGAGAATGTGAGCTAACAGTCAGGAAACTGGGAGAAATGGCGAATGCATTTTAAAAGTCCCACCTTCCCACATTTCATGTAATGGCCAATTAAACATATGGAATACATTATCTGAACCACAAATTAATGTGTTTGGATAAGGTAGGAGCAAACAAATGAAAATAAAGGAAAGCTATGCAATTGGAATCCAGGCATGATGTGGACAAGCTCTGCTGGGCACCAGCATTTGGTTCATGTTTTAAAAAATTACATTAGAACACTTAAAAGCAACATCTTGCTTAGAGGATTCTCCTTTTCAACAGAAAAATTGAAATTGGCAAAGCTCAGATAACAATATATGCTAGTATTATTGATGGCCAAAAATAAGAGGGAAGGAAATTACACCACTGATTTATTCCAATGCATTTAAATTTTCTGGACAGTTTCCACATGCTAAAAAGGACATTGGTGAGCATCTACAGGTATCTTATTAAATTGTGCTGCCTCTCAATATAGTTATTTACAGAAAGACTGGCCTTTAAAAATGTTTTACCTATGGGGAAAATTGAGACTGGACCTACATGATGCCAATGGGACTTAATAGAAAATTAAAACTCAGGGCCTCAATTGTTGGAAAAGGTATTTTATATCATACCTGTATGTATTTTTGAAACAAGTTGCTTCCTTGTGTTAGAGTCCTGTGGGTGCACGCTTGGCTCCCACTGTAGACTAATCAGGTGGTGAAAATGAGAACTCCCAGCTCTGAGTTACCCGTCCATTACTCAGCCTGCTAGGCCATGCTGCCTCTCCCCAGCAACTCTCCCTATCTATCATATACATATATACAATTTAGACTAAGCATGCTGGGTGGATTAACTAATGATTGCAAACCACTTTGGAAATAGAGAATACCCTATGTGCACAGAATTAGTAATGATTAGATAATAGACTGTCCTAAATTTTACATTTAATTCCAACAAACCTTTTCTTGATGAAAGTTTTGCTATTAAACAAAAAACTTTTTTTTTATACTAGAGGTTTTCACGGTATTTTCATTTGAGTTGAATTTCTGTTCTTCAGACCCATATTTCTGCCAATTTCTATCTCTTGTGCTTTCTCTGGCACAACTGAAAGAACAAAGTTAATAACAGAGAAAGGACAAGCTTTAAAAAGTGCTGCATTTATCGTCGGTTGTAATTCTGCTATTAAATGGTCTTGGCATTTGGGAAATTCTTCTCAATCTTGCTTTTTTTCTTAGAGGTAAAAAAGGGAAAACATGGAATTTATACTAAAAATAATTCTCTATCTTCTGCGTTCTCAGTCTTTACCTCTTTGCATTCAGTGTGTGACCTCCTACCTCTATAAGATAGTGTGCAAGATGAGCACCAAGCCTTTGCTTCCCCTTAACTTTTCTAGAAGTAACACACATTCACGTCCTCACACACACACACATACACTCACAATTTGTGTAGAATTATTTTTCACTCTGATTTCTGCCTGTGGAACAGATTGAAGATTTTACCATCCAAAACCCACAAAGAGAAAACTCCTACTGTGGTCTTCAGAATTTCCATTCAGCTGATTTGCCTGCCAAGTCCAGTGACCAGTACCGCCGCTCCTGATGGTGGGGAGCATATGGTACTGCTGTGAATAGTTTTGCTCTCACTGCTGTGAAATCCCACGCCTTCCTACAGAATGTGTTTGGAGGAGCAAATGGTAAGTGTCGCTATTCAGCATAGCTCTGTCTCTGCCTATGGAACCCAGTCTTTTAAACAACAAAATGAAGATAACTGCAAGTCTTCACAGGCCCTGGTTTAGTGTTAGGCTTCAGGGTTAATGGTCACCTGTTAACTGTTTCTTCTTCCCAGCAGAGAGGATTATCTTTTACACATCCTGGATTTGCCAGGATCCATAATGGTAAACCAACCATCCATCATTTTTGTTTGTTTGTTTCAATCCTCCTCTTCCTCTTTCTTCTCCTCCTTCTAAAAAAAAATCATCTTAAAGTGGGACACAATTTCTAAGTTAAATTGGGGCTCTGAAAAGAGCACTAGACTTGGAGTTAGGAAGTCTGGAATATCAAACACTAACTAGCCTTGTAACCTTGGGCAAATTTATTCTGTGCCTCTTCTGTGAAACAGATGGTGCAGACCCTGAACGTCCCTTCCAGTTCCAAGATTATATGTGTTTGTGTAGTCCAACTCCACCCCACTCCCAACCTCATCTCCCAGAAAGTCTTTCTCTACCATTCAAAATAAATTGTTGTTTTTCATTTTATAATGCAGCTTTCAAGAACTTATGGGGTGGCTCGCTTCTGGGTTTGTTCATCTCCACTGTCAAGTGGTTCTTCTGTATGTTTAGCAAAACTCTCTCCTACTGCAGTATAAGGCTGTTTTTTTCCTCTTCTGGTTTTTGTGAAAGTAGAGAACAATCCTTTGGAATTTGCTTATAGTAATAGTTTTTCTTGTTTGTACTGTTACTTCAGGTGCTCTTTTATGTTGTGGCCCTTAGACGTGTCTTCTAATATTCTCATTGTCCCTTCTCCCCTGTTTTGCCAGTGCATACATGTGCTGGGGGAGAGACTGGGGTGGGGCCATTTGGGGGCCTAAGTTTGATGTAGTGTGTGCCACATTGGCTGGTGTGCAGTTGAAGGGAGGAGGGAGCAGGCGTTCTGCTGCTGCTAAAGAGGGCTGTGGAAACTTAAGTCATAGACATGCTTCAGTGAGAGGATGAGGATTTGCCCAGATGGGAAGCTTCAAGTACAGAGGCACTTGTACATCTACTTATCTTGAGTCTCAATGATGCTGTTTATGAGTGAGCTATTCAAATGGAGGAAGAAACCCACCGAGAAGGAGAAATAACAGGTCGGAGTGATTATGTGCAGAAGGAGAGGCTCTAGTAGGAGTCCAGTGGGAAAGAAAGAAGGGAATAAAATTAAGAATGATTAATGGCAGATCTCTGATGCTTTCACTGGATCCAAAGGAACAGGGCAATACTGAGTAAGAAACACTTGATATATGAAAAGAGCATGAGTGTGAAGGAAAATACATCATTCTACAGATGTTGACTGACTCTGAGGATGGGAGACAGTCCCTCGAGATTGAATTGGGGTAGAAGCTGACCCTCCCACTTGCCCAGAGATCCCCTACCTGGTATGGCATCTTTTCCTGGTCTTTCTGGGAAATTCCCTTCATCTGTGTTTTAGCGGGGTCTGATAGAATAACTGTGTCCATCAGATGGAGGTGAATCCACAAAAACAGGCTTCAGCTTTTAGGAAGATTTAATTTAGGGACACACAGGTACCTCTTCTCCTAAATGTGCCCTTAATAGTGCTATAAAGGATGTGCAGGTATGCAGTGTATGTGCAGCTTCTATGTGTGTGTGCATGTGTTGTTCAGTGCCTAAGATTAAGAAAATAGATTTTGTGAAACCCCGTCTCTACTAAAAGTACAAAAGATTAGCTGGGCGTGGTGGCACACGCCTGTTGTCCCAGCTACTCAGGAGGCTGAGGCAGGAGAATGGCTTGAACCCGGAAGGTGGAGGTTGCAGTGAGCCGAGATCACACCACTGCACTCCAGCCTAGCTGATAGAGTGAGACTCTGTGTCAAAAAAAAAAAAAAGAAAAAAAGAAAAAAAGAAAAGAAAAGGAAAAAAGAAAATAGATTTTTAGTTGCACGGGACCTAATGTTACTCTCCCTCTGATCCACTCCCCACCACATCTCACCTCTTCTACCTCAAGTTTAGAATTGCTAGAATGCTTAAGGCTACCCATAATAGGTTCATAATAATCTATTGAGAGGTTCTTCATATGTGCCCACATCATGCTGAGCTCATTACATGCATTTTCATATCGAATCCTCCCAGCAATATATGAGATATTCACAAACATTTATACAGTGCTTATTAAATAGCAGACAATATTCTGTTTTGTATATATGTATATAAATTTAATTAAGTACTATTATTATGGTTTTTTATACATAAGGAAACTGAGGCACAAAGATATTAGTAAGCCATCCATAGTTAAAGAGCTAGTGAATGACAGGGTAAGGATTCAAAACCCATGTCTGATTTATCTCATTGGATTGCAAGTGCCATGAAAGTAACAATTACGTATGGTTTTGCAAACCATCATACCCTCAATGCCTGGAACACAGTAAACACTCAAACATATTGTTTGAATGATTAAACACAGAGCTGAAAGCATTATCCTCCATGCAGTACCAAGTCTCTGAACAGACTTTCTCCAAAATCAAGAGAAAGGTAACTAGATAAGCAACAGAAGTAGGGGAGACAGTGTAATTCAATCGTCACTCATTCAACAACTATTTCTTGAGCACCTGCTATGTACCAGACCCTGGCCTGGGTGGTGCTTTTTCTTTTTTTCCCCAAAAAGGAAACACTAAACGATTTGCCCCAACACCCTCCATACCCAGCCAGGTTTGTCTCCAAATTTCTTCCACATCCTCCTCTGTCTCCCAGGGCTAATACAATGGGCCCAGCAACATGGAAAGGGCAGTTCTCGTTCCATGCAGGCAGTTCTAAGCCATGTTTTACTTGTTTTCCATCAGTCCTATGGCTTTAGGACCCACTGGGGATCATGGTTCAGTGCTGGGGAGAGCATGAAGGCTGCATGTAGCAGATCTCAGAGGGAGGGTCTGCAAATTGGAGACATTTTATTGTTTTCTTCTTTTTTACTCTGAAAACTTTCCAAAAGGAGAGATCTATTTAAATGGTTTACAAAATCCATCTTAAAGTCAGCTCTAATTCAGGTGGGGCCTGGCAGCTATATGATTTCAGGGTTGTTACACAGCTGCCAACGTGAGCTAGATGCCCGCCTTGAGCAGCAGTGAGGCTCCGGCTGCCTGCACAACTTCTGCCGCCTCCAAGACCAACTTGGCCTCTATGAAATGTAGAATGTGATCAGGGTCAAAAAGAAAAACTGTCCTATATTTTGGTAGAAATAGATTGATGCAGGAATTCAGAACTTTATTTTTGGTAAATTTTAGAAAGCAAAGACACCCACCATGACACATAGTAGGCACACACATGACCTTCTATTTCTCTTCATTTCTACAATCAGGATATGATTTCAGCAATAGAAGACTTGATCACCACAGTACTTGGCACATAGTAAGTACTCAGTAAATGTATGACCAATGACAAAAATATGTATAAAATAATGAGTAAATGAGGAATTGGGAGATCCAGGTTCTAGTCACTAGATTTTTTTTGTTAACTAATTAGTAAGATAAAAATATGAAAAATCGTGTCTCTGGGACTCTGTTGTCTCATCTACAAAATAAGGAGACTAGATGAGATTTAAAAAATTTCTTCTTGTTCTTAAATTTTACAGTTGAAATTCTGAATAGAGTCATCATTACATAGTAGAAAGAACAGAAGCCAAAGCCCAGAGTCCCTGGATAGGATTTAACTCTAGACTCAGCCACTGATCAGTCATGAAAGCTTCAACATATTACTCGACATTGCTGAGCCTCCATTTCTTCATCTGCATCATTGAGATGTTGAAATATATTTTGTAGGATTGCAGAAAGATAATGAGGTAAAAATTCAATGCCTGGGATACAGAAGGCTTTAAATACATGATAATTAAAAAATAAAAACTCACTGAATTTAGATTCCATTCTTCTTTGTAGTAAAATGCCACAGCCATTTAGGGTAGATTACCCTAAGAGCCCCTCTTCTTCCCCACTTGCTGCATCTATGCTGTTTGTCCTGTAATTCTGCAGTGCCCCATCCAGCCTGACTCTGGGTATGGCTAAATGACATACTTTGGTCAGAACAATGTTAGCAAATGTGATGCAAACAGAGGTTTGAAAAATGATTGGGTGATTGGACTCAAACTTTGGTGACTCTTCCATCACTAAAATAAGAATATGTCTAACTAATTAACCCGCAAGTCCCAAGAAGAGGATAAGAGATATATGGGATAGAGCCAACACTAGCCATGATCTGCCTAGGCCAGCCAAATCCCAGTTAAGTCAACCCTCAAAAGCAAAATAGATGAGCTGTTTGTTTTAAGCCACTGAATTTTGGAGCAGGTTGTTATGCAGCAGCTTTATGGCAATAGCTAACTGATACACCATTGATTCATTACAGAAGATAGGAGTTGTAGATAGTTTTATTTTAAAACTATAGTTAATTAATGAAATTTGAACATATATTTGCTTTCCCACATTTGTTGAACTTTCAGATACACTTTTGCATAAAATTTTGGTAGGAGAAGAGAGACAAAAATTTGCTAAATTATCTTTTTGGTTCAAATGACATTTTTCATGATTTCTGAAACATTTTAAATTGCTAAATTATGAGCATTTGAAAACTTGCCATTAGGTCTGAGCATTCTAGCTTTAATTTTAGATTCAGGAATTTTTAGCAGGGACGGACTTAACATTTGCAGTCCCAAATCTGATTAGAGTATGTCTGTATTTTGCTTAATACCATTGTCCATTTGTGAAACCTAGTTATTCTAGGTATACAACAGTAACAGTTGTATGCAGATTAATGAGGTTTTTAAAATACAGTGTCCAAAGATGGTTACTAATAGAGTGACAGAATCCTCCGTTCACAAGGTTCACAAGAGCACATCTTTTAGAAAGAAAGGCTCTGGTAGAAACCAATCACCTCTGAACCAACACAATCACTTCTTAAATAGGTTAGTGTATTAATCTATGAATCAGAAGCCACATTCTTCTAGGCATTAGGACTGAAACTACTTGGTAAGCTTATTCAGAACAGGGAACAGAACAAATATGCACAACACTGGGCACATGATTGATTGATTGATTGATTGATTATCAGAAGATGAACATTTTGGTTGAAGAACCATGAGATAAAACCTGCTCCTCATTACTTAAGATCCAGACCAAATGCTACTCCACCAGGAAGAATATGTCTCCTGGGACCTGTCAGGCCCGCTCCCATGAATGACTCTGCCATGAGGCTGTAAGCTTCTTAAAGACATGAGACATATTATACTTATCTTACATTTCCTGCCTGTCAAGATACCCTACACATAATATACATATATACCTAATGTGGGCTTAATATAATTAAACAAATGAGTGATAATATTGCCCAACTCATAAATGAGGAATCTGAGAGTCAGAGAAATTAGCTAAATTTGGAAATCACACATCTGGACAAAGCTGAGAATTAGATTAGAACTCCGCCCTAGGTGAATCTGGAGTGTATTTTCACTATACTATACTTGAATCAGGATTCCTGTGGCAATAAACAAATTAACACATCCAAAGTACATAGCACAGTAGCAGATGCTGAATAAATGTTGAAATAAATGTTGAAAAGGGTAAGATGTGACTTACCCCTTTCACATCTTACTTTGGTGCCAGGAATCCCACCATTGGAGATCTCTCTCTCTTCTCCTGAATGCCTTTTTTCTTAGAAGTCACTAATTTATTGTTGGTTGAGGGAGATGGAAAACAAGGTAAACATCCTAATAGAGTAATGGCTAATTTACGGCATTGACAATCAATTGGATTGTTATATGGACATTGTTATATAGACAATATCCAGTTTAAACTAACATAGAAATGCATTAAATGATGACATTTTATGTTTTCTTTGAAAGCAGCTTAGTTTTTTTAATACATTAATCATATTTGCAGTATTATCACAATGCTTTCAAAACTAAAAAAAAATAGTGATTCGGAAAACACTAGATGGAAATGTTCATAGTATTTGTCTTTAGGTGATAAGAGCTGGGATGAGTTTTTACCATCTTTCTATTTTCCTATTTCAAACAATGAGTGAGTCTTACTTGGATACACTAAGAGGATTTCAAAATGGCTTTTATGTTGCGCTTTCTGTTCCCTACCTGTCTGTGGCAGATGGACCACTCTTACCATCTACTCCCCTTTATCAATACTTCCATATTGTTTTCATGGTATTTATAGCCTTATACTGTACTTAGTTATTTCACAGTGACCTCCCCTTCCACCTGACTGTGAGTTTATTAAGAGCAGGGGTTGTCATATTCCTCTGTATATCTCCAGCACCTGGGTAGCCCACAGGCCATAGTAGGCTCATAAATCTTTGTTAAATGAATGATATTCCTCATTACTTAATTAATAATTTGCCCCATGATTTCCAAGAAAAGGGAAAATAGGAAAATGCTTATATTTGTATGTGTGTATTACAGCAAATTCAGAGCTTGCAAATATTGTACTATATATCACATGTCTGTCCTCAATTTTGCACATTTACAAATTAGAAAATAAAACTAAAAATGAGGTTGAGCTTTTTTTCCTCCCACATCGCCTTTTCTGAGTAATGATGAATAGTGCTCAACATGCATATTCTTCTTATATGAAATCTGCAAATTCTCTGAATAAAGGCAAAATGTATGGAAATTATATTAAACCTAATTTAAATCTGTCTTCTTAAAATTAGGATGTATAATATTTAGTTTCGTGAGCAGAACAAATAATACAATTAGTGTTTATTCTTTGACTACCCTTTTACTAAAAAGCTCAGTTAAAAAATGCACGCCACACCAAAACATGCTGCTTCCTCATCACTGTTCCAAGTTTCGTATGTTAAACAAAGACAGGCCAACCTTAAACCTTTTGATAAATATGATGCTTGTGGTAACTGCAGCATTCACTTCGTATCCCATTTCTCCAAGTTCCTGTCAGCCAGATGTCACTTGCAATGCAAACACTAGAAAAATATGAAATAATAATTTCATACATCATCTATGTGTGCATGAGCCGGTCAAACATTCAATACAAATTCAAACTGCTACTACACACAGAGCAAATATCATCCAAATAATATTTAAAATGATTGAAAGGCTTTTGATTTGGAAGTGTATTCTCTTAAGCTAAGTGGTCCCCAAGACCATCTAGAAAATTCAATTGTTTCATTTTTAAAATGTTTTCTGCCCAAAATTATATCAAACCTTAATGTCTCAATAGAAACACATGGGATTGGATTGCTGACTGGGCGCCTGATGTCAAAGAAAAAATCTAATTTCACAATGGCATTTCCTCATACTGTCTCACCAAAATACAAAATTGATAAAATTTTAATGGATAATTTTCAGAAGCAGAATGTTAACCACTGGGAAAATATGAAGGGAAACTTAGCATTGTAGTATAGGAGAAGCAAAGTGAAGGAAGAAATGGACTATAAATACAGATAAACAATGCTACATAAAAAATGTTCTTAAAAGCTTTTTCTTATCGAAAACAGAATTTCGACTTTAAAAAGGCCCTTACTATAACAGCAAAATATATATATGCTTTTTTCTTTCTTTGTCCATTTCTGTGTTTCTTTTCCCCGATCTTTTCTATTTTGTAAAATGATATGGGGAAAGGGAATCACACCGTAAGCTATACCATTAGATATACATTTGCACAGTGTTGATTTCCATTTTTTATGCTAGCTACAAAAGTGGGCATGTATACCCCTGGCTTCAATTAAGAGATAAGAGAGAATGGTATTACATTCAGGCCTGCTTCTTTGCACTGAGGTTCTGCCTTTCCTCTTTCTCCTTGCTGTTTAGTGTGAATTTCCCTGCCTATCTGGAGGGAAGAAGGACCCACCCGCCCCCTTCATTTTAAGGAGAGAGCTCAGTGCTGTACAAGAGGAGCATTTCAGAGCAGACATTCGTGTGCACAGTGTGGCCTTCAGCATGTACCTTAACATCTTTGAATCTCAGTGTTCCCATCCGTGAGACAGAAATAATAATTCCTACCTGATTGTATTCTTGTGATGTTTGGGAATAATGCTCATGAAACACAGCTGATACAATGCGTGACACACATGAGCTACTCAAATATAACTTTATGATGAAACTATTTTATTTTTTGAGCTTCTCATACTTGCTGCCTTGGATTCTGCCTTCTTCTTAAGCTTTCCTGATCAATTTCATCACACAAGCTGGCAGCTATGGGCAGTGAGGGAAGGAAGAGGCAGTCTCCTCACTAGACAGCCAAGCCAAGGTCACCCTGGTCATCCATGAGGTCAGCCATGTGACAGCCAAACCACTGCAGGACCCTAAAAGTCACTAAGTGACCTGGAGCCACAGACTCAAGGTGCCGGGGACACTCCAGAAAGGCAGATGTTGATCTGCAGGAAGGGATCTTCTTCCTCAGAGACACTGAGGATGACCATCAATATCCCTCACTCAACACCCCTTCCTGCATAAGATGCTCTACAGGGGACCTCACCATTAGTTCAAGGTTTTAAAGCAGAATCAACTGTAACACCAATGTTCCTGTTTAAAAATGCGAGACCGAGTAACATGTTCAGTGTTTCTTCCCTCTGTTTTCCTTTTCTTCCTCTCTCAACCATTTACCCATTTCATTATATTTTTCTGTGAGGGCAGGCCCTGGTTCCTAAATAATCTTGGTAGCACATTCTTTCTTCTCTCCAGCCCCAATACAGGATTTTGGACCAGGTAGATCATTGATAAATAGTATTTAAAATTGAAATTAGCCCTTTTTCTTGAGGTGGTTTATTCAGCTAACTAAAAACTAATCCTCTGTATTAGCTAGGATGAGGGGAATTTCTGGTGGAGTTACTAATGTGTAGGATTTCGAATCAAACAGAACTAGACTGTTATCCCAACTCTGACATTAGTTAACATCTTGGGCAAATTTCTTAATGACTCTGAGTTTTCGTTCTCTCAATTATAAAATAGAAATAATAACTCCTATTTCTTAGAATTATTATAAGTAGGATAGAACAAGACACCCAGTTCAATATGAATTGCAGATAAATAATAATTTTTTTTTTTTTTTTGAGACGGAGTCTCGCTCTGTCGCCCAGGCTGGGGTGCAGTGGCCGGATCTCAGCTCACTGCAAGCTCTGCCTCCCGGGTTTATGCCATTCTTCTGCCTCAGCCTCCCAAGTAACTGGGACTACAGGCGCCCGCCACCTTGCCCGGCTAGTTTTTTGTATTTTTTTTAGTAGAGACGGGGTTTCACCGTATTAGCCAGGATGGTCTCGATCTCTTAACCTCGTGATCCGCCCATCTCAGTCTCCCAAAGTGCTGGGATTACAGGCTTGAGCCACCACGCCCGGCCAATAATAATATTTTTCATATAAATATGTCCCCATTATTGTATGGAACATACTTAGACTAAAAAACTATTTATTGTTTATCTGAAGTTCACATGTAACTAGATACCCTATATTTTATTTACTGAGTATGGCAATCCTAATTGTAAAGACTAAATGAAAAAATATACTGTAAAGCTACCACCTTCATTCCCAGTAGGTAGTAGGATTCACTGAGTATTATTATTTCCTTCTTCCTTTGCTGAGTTGTTGTGAGATTAAATGCCTGTTACATAGTACTAATTCCATGAATTTTGGTTTGCCTTTCCTCTCAAGGTTCAGCCTCAGAAGAATCTGCTCTGTGCCTAACAGTGAAGAAAAAGCCTCAATCACTTGTGACATTTATCTCTAGGCTTTACTCCTCATCTCTCCTCCCCAGGGCCTGTTTGTAGCATGCAACAGAGACCGTGGAGTAGCCTATTTAAAAGGACAAAGTAGACAGAGCTGTTAATACAGGTCCCCCTCAACTTAAGGCAACTTTATCTTTGAAAATTTGAACTTACTCTGGAAGCAGATGGCCGAAGGAGTGATTATTCCCATGATTTTATAAAATGTTCCATTACAAAAATTCTTTAAATTGTGAGCTCTCTAAAGAGTTCCAAAGCAAAGTTTTAAAAAGGATTTGATTTACAAAAACATAGAGGAAGGATAACTGTTCAGCAATAAATCTGTTACCTAAGGAGTATGATAAAGGCCTTGCTAACAGCTCTATAAAACTTGCTTCCAGAGGCACCTCTCAGCCCCCAGGTCGGCTTTCCCGGACACTGTCATTCATCTGGCTAGAAAGGCTTTCAGCTGTGACTATTGCCAAATGCCCTCCTGGGGTGGTGGCCAGGCATGAACTTGGCTGCCCACAAAAGATACAGGAAAGGGTTTTAAGGACATGTTTTCTATTTTTTTTTTTTTCTCACAAGTTAAGTGTTGTTGCTCTCTGAGAAGCCTGAGATAGTGCATAGGATATGATTCAACGGAAAGTCTTTGTATGAGAAAATGGCTCTTTCAAAGTGGTCTATCTGAGGATCAGCACATTTGGAGTCTGTCTGACCCACATTTCCAAAGCTACAGCTGGCTCTGCTGGACTGGGACATGTGACAAGCATCCTGGGAGAAGCTGCTCCAACGTTGGGAAGGGAACACTTCCAAGTCTGGAGAATAGTTAGGACTAAAACCTATGAATATCTCTAGATTACACACTGGGTCTTTCCAGGGGAATGGAGGCTTTGGCTGACAGCAGAAAGCAGGTACTGTCCACTTCCTTAGGCTCACATTCTCATGTAAACAGGCCAGGCGGCCACATACTCTGCACCAGCTGCAGCTTCTGGGTGGTCCTGCTAGGAAGTTCCAAGTGGATTGCAGTGCAGTCATGTGGGCTGGTGGTCACACAGCTAGAATAAGCATCTGTGGGAGACAGCAAAGGCATGTAGGCTCTCCACTCTCCAGTCTCTGGTGGAAAATCAAAGTAAAATCTGACTTCCCCGAGAAGTCTGTTCTCCAAAATTAAAAAACAAAATGGAACAAGACAAAATCATAGAGTCAAAGAGTGGGTGGATTTTTCTGGCAGGCAATTCCTGATGTAAAGATTATTCAGTTCTGCTTCCCCATTCCTCTTGGAAATATGGACTTAGAGCCTAGGTAAATGCATGTTAATTTATCAGTATTATTGCATACTAAGCTATGAATGACATTATGATACTTTTCAGCATCTCTCCTTAGGAAGGCAAAACAAGGGTATTGCTGAGTTGGAATTCCACCTCCACTACTTATTAGCTGTTTGACAAGTTGCTTAACCTTTCTGTGCCTGTTTTGTTATCTGTAAGTGAGAAATACTAGTAACTCCTTAAAAGGGTCATTGTGAGAATATAAATGAATTAATATATATAAAAGTTTAGAACACTGTCTGGCATAGAGTGAGCCCTAAGTAAGCATTAACTTTAATTCATATAATTAAAATGACATTAATGTTATGGACTATATTCGTATTGTGCTTTGTAGTTATAAAGCACTTCCACTTGTTTTTGGTGGATCTGTAGTTAAGGTGAAGTGGAGTAAGACTGAAGAATCTCTATTTGTCTTAATGAGGTAAGAGAGAAATAGGAGTAATCATGCTGTATGAGATTATCCCAGGTAGAAAGGGTGATGTATGTAACTCAAGAATAGAAGAGGGAAATTCCATAAAGGAGATGCTGAGGTGGTTGCTGGGTTGGAATTGAGAACCCAGGTAAAAGAGTAGTAGAATACAAGCAGAGTTCAAGGCTGTGGACAGCAAGGGGATGGAAATGCATAGAAATCAAAAGAAATGTTTATAAGGAGTTTACAAATAAAAATCAGGAGTCTTAATACGGTTCAGCAGACAGCTGAGGTCTTAAAGGAGCATTTTGCAAATTGAAAACACTTAGTTTTCCTGGTTCTACACTTTACTCCAAAGTCAATTACAGATGAGGATCTAAGAGCTGAATATATAAAAAATTAGAGAACATAAAGTAAAAAGAAGAGAAGAAAATTGAGAATTCATCAAACATTTGGGATAGGTTTAACTTTCTAAAATTAGAATCAATAGAAGAAAATTGATACAGGGTGGCATTGAATAAGTACTTTTGAGTATTCACACTTCTGTTTTGATAGCCATAGACCAAATCAGGGAAACCCATTTCAGGTCACAAAGATATTACTTCCAACAGAGGATCTTGACTTCTCAAGGTTCCATCTTTCCATCAAGACCATTAGGTAGTGCTTTCTAATCTGTGGGGCCCAGTGCAAAGTGAAAATTTGGAGGCCTTTTGCGAAATGCAGGAAACAAGTGCTATTAAATGTACTAAATTATAAAATGCTTTCCCTTCTTCTCTGGTCTCTCTTTTGAATTGTCATGATTTTTTTTTAATTTTCTGTTTAATGTCATTCTAAGTAAAAAAAAAAAAAAAAAAAAAAAAAAGCAAAACAAATGCAACTGTCATTATTTCACATGTATATTCTACTAACACTCTACTTTCGGCTTACTAGTGAATAGGATGGACTAAAAGGAAAAGGAACTATGGATTGGCCTGTCATCTCCTTTCATTCCACGTCATCGTTTCCAGTATAAGTGATTGATTAACGCACAGAACTGATATGGGTAGAAAAGATCTGATAGAGTTCCTTCATTGTTTGTGTTTCTTAGAACTCCATGCCTTCTTTCTGTGGTCTGTTTGTGAAGCTGACCAGAATTCTGCTGGAATGAAAAGCATGGCCTCTAGAGGGTGTCAGTGCCCCCCTACCCCACCCCTTCCTCCCCAAATTACTGTCATAGATACAACACACTTAACTTTGTACTTGCTTTGAATCTCCCTTAACTCCCACACCTTATAGGTCCACGAGAATTGTAGGCTCACAGGGCATTGTGAATACTACATGCAAATAGGGCAGCAAGGAGAGATTGACACGCATGTTGTGGTTGTCTTCTTTGCTCATGTGCGTGCCCCCTTTGGACTTTGCTTATAAAACACAAATTCAAAGATTAAATTATTAAGAATTTCAAAATGACAAGAGCAGAGAATTAAAACAAAATTGAAGTTCCTTGAGACTACACAGGTCTCATATTCATGAAGCTGGCTGTGATCCCCAGTAAAATTCCATTTTGATTGTCTCAGTTGCAGTCATTGTACTCTCTTTGAAACACTTTTAGTACTTATTGTCCAAACAACTGTTTTATGATAGTTTCTATCCTTTAAGTCTATATATAGCGCTTCTCTTTGGACTCATCCAAATCCCCTGGAAAGGAACAGCTGTCTTTTATAGCATTTTGCATCTTTTATGACACTTTGCATCTTCAGTGGATTGTAGAGTGTCCTGTGCATACAGCAGGTGCTTATTGTGGATATGGATGATACCGAGCACCCCAGGGGCATGATCTGATTCATGGAACCCTTGAAACTGTAAGTTAGTAATATTTGTCAGTCTCTTCCTACTTGCTAAATCCTTCTTTATCAACTAACAAGGGGGTAAAGTAGCCTGGCTATTACTTGTGAAATTCCTTTTTAACCTTTCATATATGAAAGTGTTGCCAAAATCCACTTTTCTTGTATGAGTAAAGTGTCTGGCTCTTGCCTGTTCCCTAGACACTAGCAGAGGGCATGGTGACAGGAGAGCTGAGAGTGTGCACGTCACCATACTGTCTCAGTCGAAATTGAAGGATGTGTCTACCATCTCCAAGTATACTTACCACGGAGCAGCAGCACAGGCATCCATAGCCAGGGATCCTGGACACTGAAATCTTTGTGTGTATGGTATGCAAATTCTATACATATAAATACTAAGTCTTCACTGGAGATTAGAGAGATGGAAAAGTGACTTTAGAGCATACAGACATGGGCCAGTTCACAGTGGTAAAAATAAGACATTCTAAATTGAGGCAAAAAATATGTGGCACATTAACCTACTCTCCCCTCTCCAAACCTGGTGACTGTGGTAAGGCCTACAGTAATGGAGTAGGATGATACTGGGGAAAGACTCTGTGGGTATAAGTTGATTGTATTTCTGACAGTTGCACAGAGTGGCCCCAAAAAGTGGAGCGTCCACAAGATTTTCAGGTTTCATTCTAGGACCTGGAATCTATGTAGTAATAAGGATAAGAGCTAGGGAAGACAAAATGTCTACCTAGACCAAGGATCTGAGAACAGGGACAGACATAGGAAACCAAACCAAGGAGGTTATAATGCAGGCCTATCTAGACTGGAGGAGATAGCAAACGGAATGACACAGGAGCAGATAGTTTAGGACAACTATCAGTGAGTAAGTAGTGGTTCAGTTGAACTTAAATGCACAGAATCTGATCACCTAGACACACGATCAAGGATAAGTCAGTGTGATCACTGTCATTTTGCTGAGACAGCACACCTCATGAGATAGGCAATGTTTAAAAAAGGGGTGGGAGAAACTCAGGAAATGCTATGCCTGTACTCACGTCTCAGTGAGTATAAGAGGAAGAGAGCCAAAGTTATTCAGGGAGGATGTAAAAATATGTTCAGTGAAGAAAAATCGAGTGTATCTGGAAAAAGAAAAAGGAAGGAATGATGGAAAGAAGAAAGAGAAGGAAAGTGATTATATTTGTGAAAGCTCCTTGCCTTGCACAAAGCCTGATGCATAGTAGTGATGTTATTTGAAGTAAGCTGAAGATTAGAGAAATTGGAAAGGAAGAAAATAAGCTATAAGCTGTGATTTAGTTTGGATGGGTATAATTTTTTTCTTCAACCCTGGCTTCTAAAAATGTCATAATTTACCCTATGATAAGAAACTTAAAAGATAAACACTTAATTGAAATAGGCTGACACATCTCCTAAGGGTACTCATCTTAGGACTAGGAAGAAGAGAAAGAAGGAGAGATGGAGAATAAAAGAGAAGAAAATTGATAGCTCACTAATCTATTTCCAATCAAAAACAGCTTGAGTTGCTCAGAGGGGAGCCTCTGTGGTGTGGTTGCCAAACAAAACATAGAGAAGTTGACTTGCTATGATCCACAGAGAGACGGCTAGTTCTGAAAGGCCGGCTCACAAAGGCAAGAAAGATCTTCTTAGCAAAGCCTCTCCAAGGGGCCATGGTTTCTGTGTTCATCAAGAATCCCTGAAATCCTAGAAATTTGGAGGTAGTCAGAATTGATTTAATCCTTTTTACTATAAATCTCATTTCTGAAAATGATTAACAGAGGCAGAGACATAAATGGTAAAGTCTCGATCAGGGGAAATGCTGTCAGCGTATCATCTAGATAGATTAGAAAATGAACGCTCAGGTTTCTGTGAAAGAAGACTAATGACATTAAGTCAAGATGAAATAGAAAGGAGCATTGCACAGCCTCCAAAATCATAAACCATGAGCTCGCCATGACAGAAGACCCTCAGCCACGTTTTGAACTGGAAAATCATCAGGAGTTCCATCTGACAGTATTTTCTTAGGCCTCATTTGGAGTCCCTGGCTTTTTGGGGTTTGTCTTGAAGTTCTTCGAATTGCTTTGCAAAGGTTCTGACATTTGTACGAAAGTCAGATCCTTCTGCCTACAACTTTCAGTGCAATCAATTGCGCCCTCAGAAACAAAAAAATGAGGGTTTGGCTCACTAAAACAATAAATAAACATTTAAGATACTTCCACACTGTGCAACCATCTGATTTTCAAAGTGTCACAATTCTGCTGCCTTTCAGAAATTAGACAGAGCTATTGCCCTGAAATCAGTGGTGGCTGAGACCAACGTCCTTTGTTTAAGTTAAGATCAAATCGTGAAGCAAGTATATAAATTTCTGCCAAATAAAGCTAAAGCAGACATTCTGCTCTGTTTAGTAGAGAGAACAATCCTGTACATCTGCTTCACATGTGGTGTATCACTTGATTACTTAAACTGTGTCTGCGTTGGAACTACAGCTAAGTATCTGTTCGCTGGAGTTTCTCTGCGATTTGATAGAATAAATCTATGCTGTTGTAATACAGTCTTTTTAAGTTGACCCACCCTCCTTCAGGGAAACACAACGACCAATTGGAAATGACTCTGATCATCTAAAGAGTGGGAGACCCTGCAAACTAACTGCAAGTTGTTCTTATGCAGAGAGCATTGGAATCACTGACATTTGATGTTAAGGCACTGATCCTATGGCTAGGCCAGAAATGGTCTCCAAGCTTCCTAACACACCACTGATTTTTATGAGAAACAGGCCTATAAACCTAAAATTCAAGGTAAATTTTTACCCAATTTCAGAGTAGAAATGGTTATGTTAAAAGTAATTCCCCAACCCCTCCTCCATCCTATTATGGCTACAACATTAGAAGATAAAAATAGACTATTCCTCATCTCAAATTTTCAAAAAGTGCAGCATTCAATAGATAGATGGGTAGTTAGGTGGGTAGGTAGATACTTATTGTTCAATTCTAATGTTTCTGACTTAAAATTTTAAGGTCATTGTCTCCCTTCTGACACCTCTTACTACATCAACATCCCATTATATCATTATAGACTCATGAAGCAATGTACTTTTACATTTTGCAGGATAATGACTCTTTTGTATTTCCGTTTTTATCATAATATAAATCTTGAATTGCAATTTGCATATCTTTTGTTTAGAAAAAGAGACCCCTATTTAAGACTTTGTCATTTTAATACATAGGCTTTAAAGTGGCTTTTTTTTTTTTAAAGAAATGCACCAAAATATTCCAATTTATTCTTCATGTGAATCTGATTCTAACTCTGCTGCTGCATCAATAAATTAGCAAATGTCCTGAACAATACATTTCCAACAATGATGGCTCAATGGCTTAGTCCTCTGCGCTCTTTGCCTGTTAGAAGTCCAATCATAAATTTGTAATGACAGTTTGGACTGGACCATCGGACTGACATCAGACTAATGTGTATACACACACACGTATATGTATATATGTCTATTTTTTATGAAGAGTATCCTATGTATGCATATTTATATATGTATACACGTATATATGTATGTAGAGATATTTATTTGTTTCATATGAAGAGTACACTGTTCATCAGTTTTTTTGTTTTCTTGTTATTTTTTCTTCCCCGTGATAAGACTATCTCCAGAAAGCCATCTGGGAAATTAGCCACTGTGGCAGAACTTGGGGTGACCTGAGAAGAATCTTTAAGAGATAAGCAAGGCACAGGGCAGCTTCCTGGCCACCTCCACACAGCATGGGGGAGCAGGTAGAGTGCTGAAGCATCTAGCATGCCCAATGCTACCACAGTGCCTGGTACATAGAAGATGCTTACCAAATATTTAATAAATACATGCATGAAATAATGAAATGGGCTATAGGACTCCTCTCGCTCTCTCTCCACCTCTGTCACCAAATTATAGAGCTGATTCAGTAGTCACCACTCTCAGGGACCTCAAGATACTTGACCCTTTTCCCTGAGTGGCCCTGTAGGGGAGGAAGAATATCTTTTCTTCTACCCTTCTGGGTTCTCAGTTATAAAACAGATTAACAAAAGAAAAGCATATACATTTATTCAATATAAGTTTTATGTGACACAGGAGACTTCATAAGGAAATGAAGACCAGAAGAATCAGTTAAACCCAAGTATTTTTATAGTAAGTTTGATGAAGAGTGTAGAGTTGTGGAAAAATGGGATAGGACAAAGGATATGAGCTATGAATAGTAAACCGAAGGAAACTTAGCAAGGCTTATTACTTCAGGTTTCTCTTGTCCTTCCTCCCTCTTCAGAGATAAGGATGCTCTTTTCATCCCAGTATAGAAAGGATTCCTCTCATATGAAGGTCTTCTGACCTGCTTCAGGGGAAGGTCATTGATATGGTTTGGCTGTGTCCCCACCCAAATCTCATCTTGAACTGTAGCTTCCATATGGGAGGGACCTGGTGGGAGGTAATTGAATCATGGGGGCCGGTTTTCTCGTGCTGTTCTCATAACAGTGAATAAGTCTCATGAGATCTGATGATTTTATACAGGGCAGTTCCCTTGCACATGCTCTCTTGACTACTTCCATGTAAGATGCACCTTTGCTCCTCCTTCACCTTCCAGAATGATCGTAAGGTGTCCTCAGCCATGTGGAACTGAGTCCATTAAACCTCTTTTTCTTTATAAATTACTAAGCCTTGGGTATTTCTTCATAGCACTATGAAAACAGACTAATACAGTCATAGAGTCCTTCCTGTACCCACCATTTCTGAAATTCCTTCTTACAATATTCAATATGTCAAGGTGTTATATTGTAGGCGAGCACATCCTGAACCTTGTCAGCTCAGAGCATTGCCCAGTTGCCTTTTCTCTACTTTTACCCACTCCATCCTGGAAGACTTCCTTGGTTGGCTAAGTCCAAGGGATAAGATCATTGTGTAAAAGCTACCTTTCTGTGACAAAGAAAACTCACAATCTTAAAAAAAACAAAAAACAAACAAACAAACAAAAAGCTTACCTCTTTACTTTCTAATGTCCTGATGACACAATTGAACCGAGTGCTTAGTTGAGCAAGCAGCAATCAGCTGTGAAGCCCGGGTTAGTGTAGCATGGAGCTATGAACTAGAACAAACTCTAGCCCCACACAAATAAAATTTAAATCCCAGCTCTTTGTTAGCTATTTTAATTTCACAAGTTATTCTATTTCTCTAAGCCTCAATTTCCTCATTTGTAAAATGAGAATAGTAATATCTGCTTTACTGGGGCTGTTGTGAAGATGAAATGTGACAGTGTATGTGAAAATGTTTATTTAACCTTTATTATGTTTGTAACATGTGTTTACCTCCATTTCTGCCAATGCTACCTGCTACCCCTCTTCTCCCAACACACACACCTATTATTTCAAATTATTTCTCCTTTTCTTCTAGGAGAAAACAAAAAGTCCAAATGTGTCTTCAAACATGGCCAGAATGAGGTAGGTGAGCTGGAGGGGGGTAGATCAAAATAGCCCAAGCAGAAAACCAATCTGATACTACTTCATGGTGCTGTCTCCTTCTTAGACTTTCAGCCATCCCCTGACCTTCCCGTTGGACTGGGACACCCTCCCTGGCCACACCAAGAAGTCCACATTTGGCCAACCTGGCTGACAGTGAAGCTGTGGGGAGCTTTGCAACCCCCCATAAACATATGCAATTAAGCCCCTAAAAGCTCTCAGGCTTATTGCCCAGTAAACTCACAATGAATAGCAACCTTAATAAATGTTATAAATCTCACCTCAGAGCCAACAGGAAATTCAAACTTTTGCATGCGTGGGAGCCAAAGTGCTGCTGAAACAAAAGGGAGGTATGTGGACAAGGAGAACATTGTACTCCGTCCTCCTTTCCCCTGGCAGCACCAGAGCGCCCCAGGCCTGGGAAAGGCCCTTAATTGTATTTTGTGAGGCAGTTCTCTGGCCACCTCACTCCTCCCTTCCTTCACCTGCCTTAACTCTTTCCTGTCCCAGTGGCCCAAGAGCCAATCCACCCATACACATCTCCTACTGACTGAAATAAGTGATGGAAATATTTGATGGGGCTAAATCATGGGCAAGGTGCTTTCTTTATATCAATGTTTCAGTCTGAAACAATTTTAGAAACTTAATTAAAGCCTAAAATTGAAACTTAAACTCAGTGCCATAAAAAAAAGGAAAGGAGTATCAAAGAAGAGAAACCACTGGATATTTTGATCCACACCCTGACAAAAGGGTGTTAGTTTTAATAAACAGCCACAATTTGGGGCTGTTATGAACCATAAGGCACACTCCTGGCCATGTTTCCAATTTCCTCTCCTGCCTTTACTGCTGTTATATTAAGGTCTGTGGTGAGGTAAAATGTTTATTAAAAAAGGTGAGGAGAGCAATATTCCAGATTAGATTATTTTACCTGTTCTAACCATTTGCCAGCCAATCAGAGATCTTCACCATAGGTTTAAGAGAGGCAGCCCTCCCACCTCTGGGGTTGAGGGAGGGTGAGTCTGTGGTTACAAAGTGAATGTAGATTAGGCCATTTTAATTACTGACTATAACTGAAAATGGAATACATTTTCCATCACGGAGAGGGGCAAATACGTGCATCTGGAGCCGCCTTCATGATGGAGTTAATTACACTGGGATTGAAAAACGTCTCAGGAGTGATGAGCAGTGAGGATCGGGTGATAGAACAGTCTTCAGAGAAGGAGCCCTTCATTTCATGAAGGGTTAAAATGGGGAAGTCTTTGAGGTGGCTTCACATGGAAATAATTTTTTTTTCTTCAAAGGCCCAATTCATATAGAACCCTTTGAAAATAAGATACAGAAAAATGCTCAGCATGTTGGAAATTACCTAGAACACAGCACACTACTCACAGCAAAATCCCATTAATGCAACATATTTCTTTGATTCTCTGGGGGCTTTCTTTAAGACAATAGGCTTTCTTACAGTGAGTCCTCAGGGACTTCCAAACCCTTTCATTGTTTCTGAATTTCTCTAAATGTGGGAGTTGCTGAAAAAAAGTACTTTTACGTATTGAATGAATGGTCTTTATTCCCCAACCTTAACCTTGTTCCTTTATACCCTTTCCTTTCCTTCTTTCATGTTGGTAGATATATGGTGCCTCCATTCCAAGCCAATATGATAAGTGGGCTTTTGCTGAAGAGTGTTATCAAGGTTTAGGATTTGCTACTTGACCTATGGGGTAGCCAGCTCTGTGTAATAATAAGCTGTATTATAACAGCTCTATAGAATTTATTTTAGAAACATAGGCGTTTATATCCTTAACACAAGTATTATATTGAATTATCCCGCATTCAGATACATAGGGCTTCCTTATGCAAACATACCCTAGGCCAGGGTCCCAACAGAAATATAATGCACATCACAAATGCAAACCACATCATGTAATTTTAAGTTTTCTAGTGGCCATATTAAAAAACATAAAAAGACATAAGTTAAATTAATTTTAATATGTGCTGTAACCCAACACACCAAAATATTTAACATATAGTTATCACAAAAATTTACTAATGAGATATCCTTTATTTTTTGTCACATAAAGTCTTTGAAGTCCGTTTTGTATTTTATACTTCCAGCACATCTTAATTTGGACCAGCCACACTTCAAGTGCTCGCTGGTCACTGTGGTTACCAAGTTAAGCAGTGTAGCCTGAGACTCTCAAAATCTCTAATTCTTCAAGGAGCTGAACTGACTCCATCCTTCCCTTTATTAGCTTGTGTATCTAGCACTACCATTTTCCTACCCACTGCATCTGCTTTGAAACCTCGCATGTCCTATATGATCTGAGTAAATCCAGGTGCCTATCTTGTAACAACAGAGCCTTGTGGTCTCCAGTGAGAGGAACCTGATACTTGCCAATGTTTACTCTGAGCACATAAAGTCCTCATCTTTTAGGTTGCCTGTTTTCTTCATGTGTTTCACAGAAGTGCCAATCCACACATGGAAATCCCCACAGAGAAGAGGGGCTCCTACCACAGGAGACAAAAGGAACCGTCCATATTCTGTAATTGGGATTCTGATTAAGGCACGACACCCGTTTCCACCTCCACTCATCTCCATCTTATTCCTTCAGGGCAGTTTGGGCTTGTGGAGACTCCCCTAGTCCTTCTGCAACATGTTCAGTCTGACAAGCTGTCACCATAAGTAGGTAATTCAACACTGTCTTCACCTTGAGATAATCAAGAACTCTGGGGGTAGTTTTTAAGGACAAACTTTAAAATGTGTATCAAATTCCAAAAACATATGTTTCTTCCTTTCAGTCACCCTGCCCCACCCCAAAAAAGCATTACAAATATTTCCATAATTGTTTCCCTGGAAAAGACTTCATAGACCACTAATGTGATCTTTAAAATCTCTGTCAGTGTAAAGGAATATGTCTTCCCACTTTTATAGGGTTAAAGTGCCGGAAAGTTTTGGAGAATGAACAATGAGGTGGAGGGACAGTAAGCCAATGGACTTTGGCGCAGCTCATTTCCAAATTTCTGCTCTAAGAAAAATAAAACTCCTAGGGCATTCTACAAAAATATTCTAACCCACGGCTAGACTCAGATTATGCTCCTAGCCCTGCTACTCCAGAAGCCTGTTCTTCTAAAGAGGACCTTTTGATATCATATTTCTCAAATCTGCTCGATCTGCTTAGCAAAGATCTCAGCATATTAGTTGTTTGTGAAAGAAAGTTCACACAAAAAAAGAGCCAAGAATAACTACAACAGTGGGCGGAAATTCAGATTTAGTGGAAAAGTATTCATAGGCTCCTAGGTGCCTGTATTATTTGTCCATTTTATACGGCATTCTATTTTTCTTTCACTTGTTATAAACTATTGATAATTAGTACTTAATTAATTGGACCAGTTTTTGTTATAAAGAAAACATAAAATATGAGGTTAATTTTCAGCACATCCTTCCTCCGTCTTAGTTACACATGTCTGGGTACATGCCATTATAACCAGTAGAACCATTATACAAGATGCCAACACTCACCTGGCAGCAACTACCTAAATACGCAGGCAGTGTGCCAACCAGAAAAAGAAAGAAGAGAAAAGAAAAGGAAAAGAAAAAAACTAGCACTACAAACCCAAAGCCATAAAGCCACTGTAGATGCCACAAAGTGCAGCCTCAAACCATCTTGCTGGCCAAGATCTCTGGTGTGTTCTGAGCTGGGTAAATACTGCCAGACCCAGATAATAGGTCTTTGTTCAGGCACAGACTACAGGGGGTTTCCAGGTGAGTAGAGAACTCATGACTCTGAGATGGCTTGGGTGGCACAGACCTCATCTTCTCCCCGTTCATCCTGCCTGCTGAGCCATAATGCCTAAGCCATGCAACTGCAAATGTCCTGAGGCACTTTGAAGACAGTGAATTAAATAAGAATTATACTTGTCTGAAGATCATATTATATTTTCATGTTAAAAAAAAATCTCACCATGAAAAAAACATGGAGGAAACATAAATGCCTATTACTAAAGGCAAGAAGCCAATCTGAAAAGGCTACATATTGTATGAATCCAAATATATGGCGCTCTGGAAAAGGTAAAACTATGGAGACAGTAAAAAGATCAGTGACTACTAGGGGTTGGGAGAGGGAGGGACAAATACATAGAGCACAGAGGATTTTCAGGGCAACTCTGTAAGATACTCCAAATGTGGTACCTGTCATTATACATTTATCCACATCTGTAGAATGTACAACAGCAAGAGTGAATCTTAACGTAAACTTAATGTAAACTGGACTTTCAGTGGTTATGATGTATCAATATAGGTTCACTAATTGTAATGAAATGCCATTCTGGTGGAGAATGTTGAAAATGAGGGAGGCAAGGCATGTGTGGAGGCAGGAGTGTATGGGAAATCTCTGTACCTTCCTTTCAAATTTGCCATGAACATAAAACTACTCTAAAAAGAATTGTCTTAAAATTGAAAAAAGTATATATCTTATCAACTAAAGGAATTTTACATGCAAAGAAATCAAGGTTTAGAGAGAATAATTGACTTGTATAAGATCATAAATTTAACCAGTGTCAGAGTTAATACTAGAGCATTGCAGAAATTTGTTGGGAAATGGAAGTAACGGAAGTAAATTGAGGCGTACCATGCAAGAAGCAGCTTGTGGCTCTTGTTTTCTTTGGTGAGTTCATGTTATTGTGAAAGCAAACTGCTTCTTGCTGACTATCAAATAGCTAGGTGGCCAGCAGTGGTTAAATTTTCTGTCTTTCAATGAAATGGGAAAAATCTGTGCCACAAATATGGTTCTGAATCTTGATTTTTCTTGTCATACTCAACTTCATGAGCGAAGAGAATGTGTCTCTTTTCTCTCATTGTATCCCATCTCCAGCACAGTGCCTCGTATAGTACAGAGTCTCAATAAACAGGTTCTGAGTAAATGAATCAATAAGGGAATGAGTCCTTGGAATGAGGACTCTTTGCAGCAAAGATGTGCCTTTCTGTACATACTCATTCCATTTTTGTAAATGTATAGGCCGGCCTGATTTTGTTAACATACATGATACACTCTTACTTAGTATTACATCAACTTTTCACCTACATTTTCAGTAGCCAGTCTAAGTCATCAGTGATCTGAACCAGACACAGACAACCACAGATGGAGCTCAATTTAGAGGATCTTCTAAAAGTAAAATATTCTTCATGTGGTCGGGAGGACTAAAAACTCCTCACGTATCTGATTTGTGAGTGTGGATATATGTATGTGCTTTTATTGCTGTTGGAATTGCTGGAGTCGTCTGTTCAAAGGGAAAAGATAGCCACCACCAACAAAGAACAAAAGTGACACCTCTGAAGGCTCTTAAGCCCTCCAGTAGTTGTGACAAGTGATTAAAAGCGGAGCGGGGTTACGCCTCAGGAACTCTTGCTCTCAGCTGCTCCCCTTGAACCCTGGGAGACTTGGTTCACCATCAATTCTGCACAAAGTGAGGCTGTATTTTTCGTTGAGAAGCAGTCAGGGGGACAGAGACAAACACCTTGGTATGTCAACCTTGAAGTACCACCTGGAGGGCAAGGGCCTTTCACAGTTTAATAGTGGACAGAATGTTATGGTGATGATCTGGGTCAGGTGGTGACTGAAGCAGTCACGGATCCTGAAACAACAGATGTCACAGTGACAGCTGTAATATCCAAGACTTATTTTTCTCCTTCAGCAGCAGAACCAAATAACAGGTAACAGATCTGATCCTACAGAGGAAGCACCGCCTTTCCTTTATTAGTTTGCTCACTTTGGCTGTGCAATATTAACTCCTTACGCCATGTGTGCTAAATTTCAAGCTGTGCAAAGTTTCCTTAAGATACAAAATGGAACATATGGTGCTAAAGGCAGACCTTTAATAGCTAAATTTTTTAAAAAGTTGCATGTTGGCATTCCTTCCGCCAAATTCTCCTTGGTTCCCACTGAGAAAAATTATCTGCCTTTTAAAAGCCTACTGGCAAATTGGTAGACAATTACTGACAAAGTAGCTCTCTATCAATAGTGTGACGTCCAGAATATCATGATTATAAATATGCCACAGAATTTTTAAATGGCCCAATATACTGGATAGACTATGAGACTATAAATTTCATTGATTTATAAAGTATATAGAGTGGTTTTACAATGTTAAACAATGAACAGATAAAACAGTGTCTAGCATAATATCTGACATAGTAGACACTCAATAAATATTAAACAAGTGAATAATGTGTGATCCAAGACTGCTTCTGGAGCTTTAGGTGAGTGCGTCATTGCTCTTAAGTGTTTATTACTTGCCTCGCCTTTTCTTAAAACTTTAGTACCATTCTACCTTTGTCTTTAAATACCTTGCTAATTAATCCTGTCCTAAATAATACGATACACTGTTTTCTTTTATTTGTTTGTGTTTAAAATATATAGGGCGCAGTAAAAGGAAAGTAAATGCCACAAGTTAAAAGAACTTTTAAGGAGTAACAAAAGGAAAAGCGTCATTTAAACTGGACTTCCAAATGCCTTCCCTGTCAGAAAAACAGCTTCTTGCTTCTCAACTGGTGTGGAACGGAGTAATTGTCCACTGCTGAGTGTCTCTGTGTTCCAGCCCGGGGCTTCGTGTCATCTTTTGGGGCTGATCACAAGTTCCTCTGGAACTTGCTGTCACATTGTCACCTCACCCTCAAATTGCTTGAGTAGGTGTATCGCAGTAATACAGTTTATATCCTCACCAAATCTCAGGTTGAATAATAATCCCAATAATGGAGGTGGGGATCTTGTGGCAAGGGATTAGATCATGGGGGCATAGCCCTCATGAATGGCTTAGCACAATCCCCTTGGTGAGGAGTGAGTTAACGCAAGATCTAGTTTTTAAAAGTGTGTGATACCTCTTGCGCTCTGTCTTGCTCCTGCCTTTACCATGCGATGTGCCTGCCTCTGCCTTGCCATCCACCAGGGAGGCTTCCTGTGGCCTCCCAAGAAGCTGAGCAGACGCCAGTGCCATGTTTGTACAACCTGCAGAACCATTAGCCAATTAAACCTCTTTCCTTTATAAATTACACAGTTTCAGATATTTCTTTATAGCAGCACAAGAATGGCCCAACACACATGGCATTCTTTTCTTATCATAATCTTGTCTACATTAGTAGAGCTCATTCCAGAGGCACTTTCTCTATCAGTCCCAGAAAAACTGGTTAAGTTTTGGTATTATGACTCAGGGCTCATGGTCATTCCAGCTTCCCGCTAGTAGAAGTGAAGAGATAACTGGTAAAGACATGGCCTCATGTCAATGATCGTTATTCTCATGAATAAAAGAGCATTATTCTCATGCTCTAATTGAGCACCTACTATTTGCTGGGCCCTGGAGACATAAACAAGTGAAAAGCAGTGTGTTTCCTTAAGAAACTTAGAAATGTACACTGGCAGATAACTGACAACATAAGGCAGTTCATGAAAAACAGTCCAAATTGATGATACAGACATTAATTGTTGGAGGAGGACGTGGATGTCATAGAATGCAGCAGTTGAGCACAACACCCAGAAGATACAGGAGAAAAATAAGTAGGTTGAGACCAGAATCCTAAAGAAGAAAAACCATAAAATGTCAGAAAGGGTTAATTTCATTTGAAATCAAAGTAAAAACCCTGAAAGCAAGAGTAAAGATTTTTATATTCATATCTAACCTATTCTAAACCAAGCAGTATGAGGAACCTCACAAGAACAAGTTTGATTGCATGTCATTGACAGGGTAGAAACTTTCAAATAACGTTGGAAAAATTCCTGAACTTCTGGGAGAGTCTCTGACACCTGCCCCTCCTTCCTACCTGTGGGTGGCCCAATCTAATCATATGAGTGATTAGAACTTGATGTGGCAGGTCACCACCTAGGTGAGTCCTAGAAATATAACCAAACATGCAGTGTTAAGAAGAGAGAAGGAGAAGAAAAAAAAAAGAAAAAAAAAAAAAAAAAACCCAGAGAAATCCTCTGTGGGATGAAACCCAATTTTAAGCCTCTAGAGCATAGAAAAGCCCCACTATTCATTAAGGGAGGTCCCACCAGCTATTTTCTCAGGCAGCTTGTATTCACATTAATGAATGAAAGAGAGAATTTTAATGTGCACCTCTGAGAGAAATAAGACCCCCAAAAAGTTCATTCCCCTGATCCCTCTGGGTTTTTTTTCCCCTTTTCCCTTTTCTAGTGCATAGTAATGAGGTTTCCTGGTTTTGTCAAGGCAAAGCAGGAGAAGTCGGGTTCTGCCTTCACAGACACTCAGCACCAGAGAGCTTTGCTCTATCTGTAGCCTACTACTTCTTCCTGTGCTTCTAACTCAGACCCAGCCTCAGGCTCTGTACCAGGGGAAGGGGGTCTGGAAACACAGGCCTCTCTGGCTGGGCTAGGGGGAGCCAGGCCACTCATGGGAAGATCCTGAGCATCCCTTTGGTACAAATCTCCAAACACATCCCAATCTTGTCTCCCAGTGATTGATCCTGGTGTCTTCAACCTTCCTTCCTCCCTCCCTCCCTCCCTCCAAATCAAAGAATACTTCTGCCTGACACTGCAAGAAAGGCATAATAACTGAAGGTCAGGATGTCAATCTTATTTGCCCTGAAATATCCCTGAACTTGTAGAAATTCATATTTGTTTATGCTATAAATGAGCTAATTAGAGTGATCATAACTCACAATTTAAAACAAACACAGTTAGAAATTTCAAAGACTTTCAATATCTTTTCTTTAATCATTCACCCAGGCTCAAAATATGCATTTTTTAGATTAAAGCATTAAAGTTGCTAATTATATTCTCAGAACTAACAATTATTTCTTTACCCTTTTACTACCTTCTTCTGGCAACAAAAAATGTCAGCGCTGATTTAATTTTTTGTTATTATAGGATTAAAAGAAGTTTCTAAAAATGCAATTAAATTCGCCCTATAGCTAGAGTAACTTCCCTATCAGCATCCAAAACCTCTTCCCTAAAACAACAGCATAAAAAAATGATTCAGACTTTCTTGACTTTTCTGATACATTCCTTCAGTGATTATCTCCAGTAACAACTCAACCATTTTAATGAAACTCCCTGCACATCACGTCCTGGTGAAAGGTAGAACATATTAGATTAATAAAGAAAATGAAAGTTAAATTGGCTGTTGGAGTGTGAAGCCCTGCCCGTGTCATGCATGGGTTCTTCACCTTTGGGAGCCTAGTTCAACTTCAGCCTGAGGCCCTAAGTGAAAAGTTCAGTAGTCTTGAGTACGTCCCCACTTAATATATCAGAAAATCAATTATTTTATGGTAGTACACTTGGTAACCTATGCTCAGACAGAATCAAGTTTTGTTCCCACTGGGGATTCACCAATTATCTATTCAGTGAATTATTTTCAGATAAAGCAGAAACACCTGCTGTCAGCAGAGGGAGTATCTGCCTAATATGGGTATCATTCTGAGCCTGACGTGTTATTGCATTTGTCACGTGCAGGATGGCACTGCGAGACTTTGGATGGATTTATCACATTACCGAGATGCTTGATGGGACATTGGAGCATGATTCAGTGCCCAAAGTTAGAGCTAAAATGCTGTAGCAAAGAGATCCAAAATGAAGCTACATAAAAATTGGGGAAGGGGGTAATCAAGTGTGCAAATGCTGCAACTCATCTGTCTTGCCTTATTTCCAATAAGTCAGCACAAATAAAAATTGTGATCATTCAGCACAATTTCCTGTTACTGGCTATTGACCTGGGCCAGATTCAAAGTGGGAACCAAAGAAGGGCTCCACGGACTTTGATTCCAGGACTGGAACAAAGGTCAGGCTTGAGACAAGCATAGTTTATGAGGACTACTACCCCTAACCAGTTACTTAGGTGGGACTTTGATTCTTTCAGCATCCCTCTTTTCCTTCTCAGAAGTCAGTCAATCTCAAAACACCGATGGCATTTATTTTTCTCTTTTGCAAAATTAACAATATCTGAAACTGAAACAAAAGAACAAACACAATACGTAAGGTATCTCTACAGGCTCACCTGCATTTCAAAATCTCAAGGGTGTAACCCATGCTTGCCAGGTCTCATGATGGATCAGTCCAGGAGCATGTGTGGAACATCTAGTATGGCATGCAGAGTACTATTTGGCCTTACAGAAAGAACAGGAAAGGATTAGGGAGGGCTGAGTAACATGATACTGACATATCGATATGTTCCTTTTATTATTATATTCTTCACTGGAATGCTGCCTATCTAAAGCACAAAGTGAGAAGCCATGGAGAAAAGTATCATTTCCTAGACAAGGGCAGTTTCTTGAATCAGACAGATTTGGATTCAAATGCTAGATCTACCCAATTATTAGCTATGTCATGTCAAGCATTTATTAAATTATTTAAGCCTTAGCTCCTTTACTTTCAAACTGAGACGAGTGGCTTATAAGGTTATCACGGGGATTATTAATAATATATATATATATATAGGTTTTGCATGATATTCTCCACATAGTAAGTACTCCAAAACTTTTACCTGATCTTTTGGTGGTGGTGATAACTGTTATTGTATTGTTGCTATTGTTGTTATGTTATTAATGGAAAAGAACTGGATGTGTAAATAGCAAATGGTGACCTGGGCCGATTCATAAAATTCTTGGTTCAGAGAACTAGTGGAAGAAACGGATAGGGACTAAGTTTGAGGCTGAAAGGAAAAGAGGTAATGGATTTAGAACAGGCATTAATCTTGCCGCAAAGAATACTAAAGCAGCTCTCAATGATCTTTGCTAATAGAAGGGAGAGGAATAATCTAAAACAAGAGCTGACTCGACAAGCTGGCATTTTTTAAAAATTGAGATCCCATGAAAGACACAGACATATAACCTGTCAGGTTCTGCTCTGCATTCCAGCTTTGTACTTGGTCCTGTTGCTGGCAGATGCCTGAAACTCGACTGTACCTCTGAGAGAGAACTTCACCTTCCTGGTGATGTAACTGCCACTCTCACAGAGCCCCATGGGCCGCATCATGGAAGAGCTTCACTGGGGCTCAACCCGGCATGCATTCCTCAACCACCTTCCACCCCAAGTGCCCTCCCCATTCAACTCCAAAACTTACTAGTTTAAGGCCAGAAAGTCTACTTATCCTAAAGCAAGCCCTGCTTTCAAATTCCGTACCGTATCCTAAAGGTCTAACCTCCATGCAGACAAACGAATTTGCTTTAGCAAACACAGTCACTCTAGGCCTGGCCTTTCCTCTGAATCTCCAATTCCAGACTCCAACCTTTTCCCCCCTGCCCTTCCCCTCCACTATTACTGTTATTGGCCGATGTTCTCAGCCTTGACTAGCCTCCACTCTATGGAAAACTAGAAGAGGCCAGTGTTAGTGTGAATTTAAAGGGAAACCTTTAGATAAGCTTCAAGCTGCTTACTCCTTAGCATCAAGGAAAAGTTCAAGCTGCTTATTCCTTAGCATGAAGTTAAGGCAGAGTGCATGTTTGAGAGGAATTTAGGTAAATATCAATCCTGCATGCGGTCTTTCCAGATGACCATCACAAATGTTTGCCTGTTCTTTTAACTCAGAACTTAATAGAACACATAGCTGAATTGTGTGATTTTACAGAAATCCATTCATTATACAAATAATTTTTCAACAAGGATTTATTAATTCATTCCTTCTACAAATATTTATGCTAACAAGTACTGTCCTAAGTCCTGTGGGGAAGAGAAGCTGAGATAGATACACAAATATCTAGGCCAGTGGTTCTTACCCAGGTGCAATTTTGCCCCCAGGAGACATTTGGCAAAATTTGGAGAAAGTTTTGGTTATTTTAACCAGTGGAGTGGTTTTACTGTCATCTAGAGAGTAGAGGCCATAAATGCTGCTAAACATCTCGCAATATAGAGCACCGTCCCCCACAACAAAGAATTATCTAGCTTCAGATATCACAGTGCCCAGGCTGAAAAACTTGACTTCCACTCAAGCCACTATATTCCATATTCAATAGGAGGAGGCAAAGAAAAAGACGGTGGAAAAGTAAAATTCACTTCTGTTCAGGAGTTAAATCTAACTTGTAAAGGTCTCAAGAAGAAAGTAACATTTGACTGTGCCACGAAACTCGTATGAGAGTTTGAAAGCTGGGAATTAAAGAGTTATGGGAAATGGAGAATAACTTTCTAGCAAAAGGAAGAAAAAGTAATATTTTAAAACTATGTTGAGTTCTAAGGGGAGCTCCAATTGTAAACAAAACAGCTAGAATCATTTGAAGAGTAGGATGTAGGCGGGAAAAAGGAAACAAACTTATCAAGGCCTCAAATATCAGGCTAGACAATTTGCTTTATAGTTATCAGAGACTATTCATTTGAAACACCAAATTGGTAAATGTTAAAAGAACTAATAATTTTAGGCCCTGGTATATGTATTGTTCTTTCATTTCAGAATCAAATAAATTTGGAGTTGAAAATATATTGTAGACATCCTTTGGTCAAATGTCCATGTTTGACAGGTAAAGATGCTGAAGCCCAGTGTCGTGCAATTTGACCACACCCACAGAGCCAGTTGTGCAAAAGCTGGGATTTCCATTCACGCTCAGCCTAATTCTTTTGCCATTACTCTTTGCTGACTCCGGAAGGTGCTACCACGTGCATTTTTAAGGCTTTAATTTGCATTGGGTTGCCTGTCTTTAACAAGTGCTCACATATAGGACTCCATGTGGACTAGATTGGAGGAAGGAGAACTGACAGCTCTCTGTGCCTCTCCACTGGTCTCTGAGTGTTACGGAAAATGATGTAGGGAGCAACTACATCTCCACACTCAGTTGTGGGCATTTCAGAATCACTTGCAGGTTTTCTTCAAATTCAACATATTTCTTTGAGATTCTAATATACCACCTAGTGATATCCCGAGGCAGCTATTCCCAAACTTCTGAGAATCCCTGCTTTAGAGAACCATTGTTGAGTGGGAAGAAATAAAGATTGAGAGACAGTAATATGGATTTTAACGGGGAGTCTAATCTAACCTATTAAATTCCAAAGTGACTTTGTAGTTCAACTTATTTAGATTTCTACACTGAGGGATAGTTTTAGCACTGTAGTATTATTATTAAGGTACTCTCATGACACTTGTTCTTCCAGTCTTCCAAAATTCTACATGATGTATTTATTTTTAAATACAATTAAATCAGTTTCATTTTGACTTCCCCCTGCCCACCTTTTTTGATGTAGCAAGTTAAAAATCTTTCAAAGCGCAAGAGCTCAGGTAAGCAAAAAAGAAACAAATGGTTTATTAGTGGTCAAAAGATTGGAAACTGCTGACTTACATGTGCTTGTCATGTTTTCCTCTGCTAGGATATGTTAACAGTCTTCTATGTGCAAACTTAACACTAGGTTAAGAGTCAGACTACATCACTTTGACTCCTGATTCTGGCACCAATTAGCCAGATAATCTTGGTCCTATCATGTAACTTCTCCGTGCTTGACAGAAATGTTGAGATAATAAAATTAGTTCATATACATAAATCGCTTAGAGCAGTAGCTGGCACATAGTAAGTACTATTTAATTACTATTTAAGTGTTAACTATTACTATTTCTTTTAAAATAATTTTGAGGTACCATATTGCTTTTTCTTTACATGTTGATGGTGCAGGGGATTCCTGCCTCACTCAAGGGTTTGAGCCAAAGTCCTGAAAAGGTAACCTTTCCTACCCAGACCCGTGGCCTTTTCCCCAGTGGCCCACTAGGGGTCTTAGGCAGTTGTAACAGTCACTTCATGTGGCAGCACACAGGTTCCCAACCAGGGGCTCCAGAGCCCTCAAGATCATGAGTTTATTATTTCTCAAATTCTAGTATAAATCATTCACTTACTTGTAACAAGGCTACAGGTACAGTGCCTGGCACATAGCAGGTTGTTGTTAGTAAAATGAATGGATTATAACTGCTGGTTTTGTTTCTTTCCTTTTGGATGTAATTATATCAGCAGTGTGCTTATCCTATTCTGGAAAAAAGATCAGTTTGTGTCAATGCATGTCTCGCGAATAAAAATGGGAAAGTAAATTAATCATGTCTTTAAAAAATACAGATTGTTCAGTGGACTATATCTTTTAAAATATGAAGTCCATGTTGAAGGAGAGGCTAATCAGAGGGAGCCTCATTGACTAAAAGGTTGCAAATTGCTGAAGTCTAATGTGTTCCCGGCATTTTTCTCATTTTCTTGTATGTGGTTAAATATCTCTATGAAACAAAATAGCATTAATATATTCAAAAAGCAAACCCAGCAGTGGAATGGGAAGAACAGTGCCTGGCTGGTGCAGAATGCATGGTTGAGATGTAATCTTCTATGTGCAAACTTAACGTGCCAGTTGTTTTATTTAGGGAGAGAAAGGAGGGGGGATGCATTAGAGAGAAAGTCCACAGCATAATTAGGAAACAATCAACACGTTTTTCTTGCTGTCCTAATTTTTTCTTCACTTTAAAATGCTCCATTGAGTTTAATTAAACTTGCCCTAGGCTTATAAGCCCAGCAAACTGGGGAACATTTTTTTGAAACTTGCTTTCCTGTCAGAAAGGTTTTCTTCAAGCTGGCCCAGTACTGCTGAACTTCAAGGTTTCAGGAGATGTTAAAACAACTGCAACCAAATTAATGTAGATTATCTTTATTTTTTCCTATTGATTTGAGCAGAGGGGACGGGAAGCTGGGCATTGCCAAATAAAACGCTTCTACAAGGTTATTAAAGATGCTTAGTTTGGGAAGCAGAGAGTAGGAAGATGGTTTTATGTGGTTATGAAGGAGAGAGAAAGAGAGGGATAAAGGGGGTACACAAATTATAATTACCAATATTCCGATGGACTGCTCTTAGGGATGCCATCTCTTCCCCTTTTGGATGTCACTATCTTATTTCGCTTTGGGAAATCACCACTTTTCTATCCCATGTGGTTCGTGTGCAACTATCAACCATTTTGGTCTGCCCTCAACCAGACCCCACCCTCCTTGGCAAAGGGGTGACAGGAATGTGACCATTCTGGACCAGTGAGGCGCTCTCTCTCCTCTCTCTCTCTCTCTCTCTGCTCCTTGGAAATTTGAATCTTCTTCAGAGAAACACATAATCAGAAACTTGATATAAATCATTCTAAGTTCAAGGCCATGGAGAGTTTGCCCATTGGCTCCAACCAAGATTCCTTATAGCCTCAGACTCCAGCCCTTTCTAAATCAAGGATGCTCAGTTTTTCATTGGATTTTGTGAGTTCTTCAGTATTTATATTTGTTAGATTGCACAAGATTATGGCTAAGGAAATGAAAAACCCCAAAATCTTAATGACTTACAACAACAGAAATCTTTATCTTGCTCCTGGTTCAAGATTGGCTGTAGGTTGCCGGAAGCTCTGCTTTGTGTACTCTTCACTCCAGGATGAAGGTGTAACTTCTCTTTGGAAAACTGCTACTCTTGTGGCAGACAGAAAGAGCAATGAGGCAATTAAATGATGCTTACCAAACCCTCTGCTTGGGAGGAGCATGTGTTATTTCCTTCACTTGGCCCAAGGAAGCCTAACATCAGAGCGGATGAAAGCATCCTTCCCTTCCAGGGAGGAACCTAATAGCGAGAGGCCAAAAGAGAAGGGCAGCAGACACTTTGGATAATAATACAGCTTGAACACCAGTATGCCAAGTATCAACTGTGTAACTGGGGAGAAATTTCTTAACCTGGCTGGGCGTCATGGCTCATGCTTGTAATCCCAGCACTTTGGGAGGCCAAGGCAGGCAGATCACTTGAGGCCAGGAGTTTGGGACCAGCCTGACCAAAATGGTGAAACCTTGACTCTACTAAAAATACAGATATTAACTGGGTATGGTGGTGCATGCCTGTAATTCCAGCTACTCTGGAGGCTGAGGTTACGGTGAGCTGATATCCCATCACGGCACTCCAGCATGGGTGACAGAGCAAGACTCCATCTCAAAAAAAAAAAAAAAAAAAAAAAAAGGAAAGAAAAAGAAATTTCTTAACCTCCCTGAGCTTCACTTTCTACATCTTTACAGCAGTACTCGCCAGTACCTAGTCCCCCTTTTTTTCTGGGCACATGAAAAACTGCACATCCCAGCACTTCACAGTTGGATGGGACCATGTGACAAATCCTGGCCAATGAAATGTGCAGAAGGAATACGTTCTGTTCAGAAAAAAAACAGTGAAATTCTCTAAAATCAGTCTTTCCTGGATGCAGCAACGAGACCACCAGAAGTTCCTCTGGGGACAGTATCTGTCAGCGTGGGTCTCTTAGTGACTGTGTAAAGCAAAGGAAATGTCCTGCTGCTGATCTAAGTCAGACACTGTGATGAGAAAAAAAGGCCGTACTCTGTTATGCTAAGCCACAGGTTGCGAGGTTAATTTGTTTCTACAACATAACCTAGATTTTCCTGACAAGCATAGAAATTGGTAATGATAATATATTTCTGGTATTAAATTCCTTCCTGTTTGAAATACCTGGAGTAACTTCTAATTTCTGCACTAATATGACTGATAAAAATGCCTAACCCAATCAGGAGATGATGGGGAGGGACCTCTTGTACAAAGTGACAGCTAAGCTATGTCTAAAACAATGAATAGAATAAGAGAAGTGAAGGGGAAGAGACATTTCAGAGTTTACACTATGATAAAAGGCAGGGAGCAGCATCGTGGGGATTCATATTCAATACTATCTACTGAAGTTATAAAAAATGAGGTTGGAGAGATAAATAAGAATTTTTACTCCTGTTAAGGCCACAAGAGGGGGAAGATCTTGTGTCCAACGTTAAGGTGTATGAAGTCACATTACATGAAGGTGATGGAAAGAATCATTGATGGATATTAAAAGGGAAAGACAGAAGGAGGTTATACATGAATTTTAGGTAAATCCCTCCACCTACTACAAGAAGGGTAAATTCAGGTGACGTATTACTAAAAGAAAGGAAGGCTAGGAAGCCATTTAGAAATAGTATTCCTGGAGAAAGTTCATGAAGGCTGAAACTAAAGAAATAGTAAAGGAGATCAGACGAGGGAAGAAACCATAAGATATTCTGGGTATTCAATGAATTACACTTATTGAAAAATTCAGTGTGGTCATGATAAAAGAGAAGAATCAAAGCATGATTCTCAGGTTTCTAAACTGAATGCCTGGGTGAGTGAGATCCCCGAAGTTGAGGAGGATATTACTGGAGGAGCACATTTGGATAATTCATTCAATTTGTATTTATTCTCATTGAATCATCATGGGCATATCCAGATAGATATATCTAGGAAAAATTGAATATCTGTGATTAAAACTCAGAGCAGAATTCTAGACTTAAAATATAGATTTGTAGATTTCAAAACCATTCATCTGTAATTGGCAGAGAAGAGACTACGGAAGAGAGTGAGATCACAGAGGAAATTTTGGAAGAGTTGTGTTCTGGCAGAACATCAAAATTAAGCCTGGAATTCACAAATTAGACATAAAAAAACACCAGAGATGATCAAAGAGAAGAAAGTGGAGTATAGTGGCATAAAGTGATTGATATGGTTAGACTGTGTCCCCACCCAAATCTCATCTTGAATTGTAAACCCCATAATCCCCATAATCTCCACATGTCAAGGGAGAGACCAGGTGGAGGTAATTGAATCATGGGGGCAGTCACCCCCCCCGCCCCGCCGTGACTCACATTGACCCCCCTGTGAGTCAATGGAACCTCTTTCCTTTATAAATTACCCAGTTGTGGGCAGTTCTTTATAGCAGTATGAAAATGAACTGATATGGTAATAATAACAAAAGTGTCAAAAGCACAGTTTTGGTAAGCTATAATCTAAAAAAGGTCTACTGGGTTTGACAACAAGGAAGATGGCAGTAGGATTTGGGAAGGAATTAGAAATCAATAGAAATAGGAAATAGTCTGTATATATTTTTTAAAGGATAACAAGAAAGCTATATGGAATCAATGGGAGAAACTTCTGAACATGTTTCTAAGCTTCAAAGAAGCAATCCTAAAAATAAAGGTAGAAGATATTTATGGTAAAGATGAAGAGAGATGGAGTAAAGCCTCCATGGGCAAATGAAGAATCAGAGTCAAGAATAAAGGTGGAAGTTTGGCTTAGAACATTAGAGACACCGTGTCCTATAGAACTAGAAAAAGGGAGATGAGTCACATTGTGGATAAAGAAAATCTGCTGGTAGGACTTAGAAAAGAAATGTCAGAGGTCAGGAGGGGACTAACAGACAGAAAAAACAGAAGATTCAAGGACTTTGAGGTCTCTAATAACTTAAAGAACAGTGATTTAGTGAGTGACTTTACATGATTAGAGAAATAGGAAGTCATGATAGGAATAATTAAGATACAGCCTCACTGAATTTAAGATTATAGAAATGACACAGTTCATTCTGGATAGACATAAGTTCAGAGTTTCTATAGCAAAGAGAGAGTGAAATGAAAAGTAGGGAAAGACTTTAGGGGTGAACAAGCCAAGAAACCTTGGGTTTAGAGTATTTGCATGGTCACTACACATGGATTCATAGTGTTACTAAACTTGGGGTAGACTATGAAGACTGTTTCCAAGTCTTTAGTGACCAAGAGCTAGGAAAAATGAGTTGGTAAAAAACAGCAATGATTATGATCTAGTGTGACTACATACTTTTACTTGAGAATAAAGGAATATTGGTTGAGAAGTCACATGAGAATGAGAAGACTATCAAGCCCATTCCCAGTGTAAGCCAAAAGTGTTTCAGTCTGAATGATAAAGCATATAGTCACCCTAACTAAGAAAAAAAATGGATTTGTAGGAAACACTCAAGTTTCAGCTAAGAAAAAAGGTGGGAAAAGTATTTTGTGCCTAGATCTATGTCATAAAAAGAAGGTTAATGAGGTGATTTTCTGGGGTATGTTTGTATGTGTGCTTCTTCAAGTCTCTCCATAACTGACTGCATGATACTGCCCTCCTTTCTTTCTGCTGTAGAAATTCTCCTCAATAGCTTATCATTCTATCCTTACTGTCCTCACGTCAAAGGCTTCAATTAGTATTCCTATGTATATCTAAGTCTTAACAGGCCCAGTTTGAATTCTACCTTTGTTATTAAGCATTCTCAGACTATATAACAACCTTTTTGGACTTTTCTATTTTATGAACCACTATGCACTTTTTGGATATGTCAGTGTGGGGTACATCATTATATGCTGCTCATGAATCACTGTGTTGACTTTGCTCTCGCAAATAGCTGCAAGCTCTTTGAGAACATAATAGGTATTGTGGCTACTTACTGCTTTGGCTTCTTTTTACTGCTCCATCTCTATTTCTCTGGAAGAATTGCCTCTTGCCAATTTTAGATATATGTTTTTGTTGGAGATAAAAAGTACTAGTTAAAATATTCTACCTCATCCCTCCAATCTCAGAAATAACCAGATCACCAAGGATAGACCAGTTATAATACTGTATCCTGGTAGAAATGGTGATTTGTTTGTAGGATAGCTAATAAGAGTTCTTCTCTTGGATTTTCCAAATGGGAGCTGGAAGGGAAGGAAAGATACCCTGTCTCTTTGGTTCTCAAGATGTTAGTATGGGACTTCCTAGCTAATGGCAGATGTTTTCTATGATGGTTAATTTTTTTGTGTCCACTTGACTTGGGCCATGGAGTACAAGACATTTGGTAAAACATTATTCTGGATGTTTCCGTGAGGGTATTTTTGGATGAAATTAACATTTAAATTGATAGAGTGAGTAAAGCAGATTGCCCTCCCAAATGTGAGTGGGCCTCATCCAATGGGTCTAAGTCCTGACTAGAGCAAAAATCTGACCATCCCTTAAGACAGAATTCTTCCTTTCTGACTGCCTTTGAATTAAAAAGTTGCTTTTTCCCCTTGTGTTTGGACTCAAATGGAAACATCAGCTCTTCCTGGGTCTCAGGCCTTCAGACTCAGACGAAAACTAAACCATCTCCTCTCCTTGGTCCCTAGCTTGCTCACTCTCCCTGGAGATCTTGGGACTTGCAAGCCTCCATACTCTTATGAGACAATTCCTTATAATAAATAATAAACAAACAAATAAAAGGGAATGAATTGACATCTAGAGATAAGAGGAAGAGAGAATGAGAGACACGACTTCAAGACACCAAGTCTCCAGTTTTTATTTCATTTCTGATGTTCCTAGGTAATGTCTATAGTATTGTTCCCTTCAATTCTGTGAGCTAACCCAGAATCTTCCAGTAAATTCCTCTGGTGTTCTAATTAGCTTGAGCTGTGCTTCTGATCCTTGCAACCAAAAGAACCCTAACTGAAACAGTATATGTCTTTTTTTTTTTTTTTTGAAACAGTATATGTCTTATATGTCTATATTTCCTTTAACACTCAGGACTGTACAGAGCTCATGTTTGATTCAATAAAAACTTTGATTGATTGATTCATTGATTGATGTTGGAATTAGATTACTCCTTTGCTCAGTTTGTTTCCTGTTAGACTCTTGGCCTTCTCAATATTTCATTCTGAGTCTTACATTGAAGAAAATTTATCCAGAATCCTCCTAAGAGATAATCCAACTCTGAGAAACCAAGGCCACTGGCAATAAAGAGCCTAGATTCACAAAGAATAAGACAGATTAGACTAACTAGAAACTTTTTGGCTGGCATCATAAAGATTAGATTAGCCAAAAGGAATGTGTTAGATGATTATTTGATCTTGTGTCTTGATAGTGCACATAGTAAAGTGCTGGATGCAGCATCTTGTGAAATCTTGATAGCTAAATTAATTTAAATTAGCTGCATATGTAGATCTTAAATATCTGAATATAGCAAACATAAGATGAATATAATATAGAAAGGTAGGTGTCAGGTTGGAATATACAGACTGGCTAATCAGATAATGGGGGGTCAGTTTATCTCTGCTTTATTGAACCATCTTTACTAATAGCATCTGAAGTGGCAAACAGCATGTTAATGAAATCTTCAAAGCACTGGTAAGAATATTAATAAATTAGACAAAGAACTTAAAGAGATATGAGAGATATACTGACAAAATAAAAGGATACTAGATAGGAAAATATTCCTCACATCAGTTAGATCCCAAATGCTTAATTAGAAAGAAAAAGAAAGTAACTAAGAAAAAGTTGTCGTGTTTTAAAAAGATGCTAGGGATCAGTATTAAGTACATCAAAAGGCAAGGTTACGTAAAAGCCCATAAATCCAAGTATAGGTAAAATAGTGTGCATTCAGTCTGAGAATTTTTTTTTCAAGAGGAAAAATGCATATCTAATCCTAGAGCAGGGAAGGACTTTTAATATGTGAAAGCAACTGAATAATCCATAAAGAAAAGATTTGTCAGTGTAATAACTATGTATCATTAAGTACTGGTTGTAAAAAAAAAACAACAAAATGCAACAGAAGGATAATAATTGTTTGTATAAAGTTTTATAAATCTCCGCAGAATAATATGAATAACTCAATAGATAATGACGTAGTTACATGACAAACAGCACCCAAAAGACAGAAAGTAAATCATTAATAATATATAAAATTGACCAGGCATGGTGGCTCACACCTGTAACCCCAGCACTTTGGGAGGCTGAGTCAGGCAGATCCCCTGAGGTCAGAAGTTTGAGACCAGGTTGGCCAACATGGTGAAATCCTGTCTCTATTAAAAATACGAAAATTAGCTGGGCTTGGTGGTGCACACCTGTAATCTCAGCTACTCGGGAGGCTGAGACAGGAAAATTGCTTGACCTGGGAGGCAGAGGTTGCAGTGAGCTGAAATTGTACCATTGCACTCCAGCCTGCATGATAAGAGTGAAACTCTGTCTCAATAATAATAATAATATATAACATTTGTAATCTTATTTTTTAAAAGATGTAGTATTTTTAACCTTGAAAGTCAACTGGTATAGAAATAATATGCTTACATACTGCTGGTAGAAATAGTATTAAAAGCTAGAATTTGGAGGATAGAACAAAAGGAGTAAATTAAATTAGGATAGACTAATCTGCAAAAACAGAGAGACCAAGGACTTTTTATGGCTACTGAAAAGAAGTTTGTCTGTTTATTTTTTCACATAGGAGTCCTGGTCAGGTGTTCAGGTTGGTGAAGCAGCTAGTATCTGCTCATCCAGGAAGCCAGGTTCCTGTCTGTCATCTTTTTGTTCCATCATCCCCACGTGCACTGTTATCATCTGTGTCCAGCTGGTGGAAGGGAAACAATATGGGGAAAAATGACTGAAAGGTTTTTACAGGGCATTTCTGAAAGTAGCATGCAATGTGTCTATTCATATTCCACTGGGGAGATGGCAGCCACTTGGCCACACTAAGTGCAAGGATCCTGGGAAATGTAGTCTAGCTGTGTGTGCAAAGAAGGAGAGAGCAGAGTGGGGCACTCAGTGAGCAGTGTCTGCCACAGAAACTGAAGTCAAAGTCCTGAGCTGTAATGGAATCCATTCACCGTAGCTCCAAAAACGATCAGCCCCAGAAACAAATTAACCAACTTGCATTTATTAACTCTGCAGGGGTTCTTTCATAACAGTCCCATAATCTTTGTAACATCTCCGTGAGATAAGCATTAATGTTTCCATGAGGAAAATGTAGGTCTGAAAGTCTTTAAAAGTATCTGTAAGCTAGGGAATGGCAGAGCTGAACTCAGGCCTGTCTGATTCCACAACCAAGTTCTTCATTTCTCAGCCTATCCTACAATGGATGAAATGAGCCCTCTGTGACTCTAGCTGCTTCATTTTGTTCTGCAATAACTACATGTAATCCATCACTAATTTATACTTACTTAGTCACTCACTTCCCAGTCAACATTTAGTAAGAACTTGCTATTTGCTGGGCTCTGAACTAGCTAAATTAATGTACATTATTTCTTTCGATCCCTGCAACCAACCCTTGAAAAAGACATTTTTTATTTCCCACTATGTGTGAACTTGGCAAGTCCGCACAACGAGTAGGCAGTAGTTCCAGATTGCAAAGCTCAGACTGCTCCCCATAACCCCATGCAGTGCCCACACTCACACGCACCCACTTTCCCAGACTATATACTAGAGTATTCTTTAAGAGATGGCTTAATATACAAAACCTACCTCTAATCTCAACGAGCTACCAGTTAGCTGAGGAAGCCAAAACACTCACATATGCTCACATGTACACACTCAATGCACACATAGAAGGAATATGTAGGCCGAAGATGACGGTGAGGGTATCAACAGTCTGTAATTCAGACATAGCCAAAATGAATGTATAGTGGAGATGTATGGAACAGTTTCTTGGAATCAGGAGGATTTGAAATGGGTGGATTAAGAGAGACAGTGGGAGCCAGGGAGAAAGGAAACAAGACAGAGGTCTTCCAAGGTGGGAGAAAGGGAGCTCAGCCAGGGAATCCGGTAACAGAGTTGGCCCCATGCATGCAAGTCCCATGGAACACTATCTGGCCAATAATGTTGGTTAAAACAAACAAGAAAAAAAGAAAAATGCTTCACAAACACAGGTTAACAAGGTGTTGGCTCTGTGCTTTTCCCTTCTAGTGTGAGTGATCTGCATCCTAATTCAAAGTCTCCTCTGAAGGGGTTCAATTCTTGATTTAAAATACTTTCCCCTCCCCCTTTTTTATGAATGTGCAAATGTTATAATGCAAAGGTGAACTGAAAAGCTCTTTGTCTTCAGAGACTGAAATATATTGCCCTAATATTAGTTGGTGATATTGCTCTTGCAACAGCTGTTTTCCTATTAATATATGTGCAGTTTACTTTGTTTATCCAGGCTTATACCAAGAGATCTTACTGGAAGGTAAAGTAGATACCTCAGGGAGAAGGGTAGAGAATTCCTTGGCTCCAAAAATCTTATTTTAATGTGTAGCCAATTGCCTTCTATCCCAGAAATGATATAAATACATTTTAAAGAAAAATGTACCAGAACTTCAGAAGAGGTGTGTGGAGGTCCTTTTTTTTTTCTTTTTAATGAAAATGATCATTAAAACTCCCCCTGACTAAGATTAGAGCTTTAGGGGGAAAGGCCTCACAAGTTGACATTTTAAAACTGTAAGGCAGTCCAGTTTCAATCAGGTACTGGATCCTTACTAGGTATAGATTCTAAGTACTCACTGTGCAACTAAACTTTGCTTTCAAAAATCTCAACCAAGGATTGGAAGATATTTTTCCCATTGATGGTATAAAACTGCACTCTTATATTGTATTTTAGGCATTCATTCACTCTTTTAATAAATACTAATTTTTTTTTTCTATGAGCCAGGCACTTTTCTAGGTATATCAAGAATATGGCAGTAAAGCAAATAAGATAGAGGAATAAACAATCTAGAATATGTTGCATTTGGTGAAGCAAAGTATCTCAAAATGATGGGTGAGGGGGTGGAGGGGTTTTTTTGTGTGTGTGGGCTGGACAGGGGAATCCTCTAGGATCATGTGAAATTTGAGAAGAAATGACCTGAATGAAGTGAGCCAGCAAGACCTGTGGATATTTGGGGGAATGTCATTTTAGGCAGAGCTAAGAATAAGTTCAAAGGGCCTCAGAAAGGAGTAGACTTGGAGTGTTTGAAGAACAACAAAGAAGGCAATGTGACTGGCAAACAGTGACTAAGGAGAAAGCCATGAGAGGTGAGTCAGAGAGAAAATGAGCAACTGGGTAAATGTGGGTCAATTTTATTTCGGGTAATGTTGAAAACCTTAGAGCGTTTTGAATAGAGAAGGGATATTATCTAAATTATTTTGTGAAAGTTAGTCCTAGTTGCTTCTTGAGCATAAACAGTAGTGGGGCAAGTGTTACAGCAGAGAAACACTTAGGAGGCTATGGTGATAATTTAAGAGGGAGAAGACAGTGGTCTGGACCCCTTGGCAGGGGTGGAAGGGGTGGGGTAAGAGTGAGGTATAAATGGTGAAAGGGTGACTTTCTGAATATACTTGAACGTAAATCGGATGGAACTTTTTTGGTCACTTGTATTTAGGGTATGAGGAAAAAAATACAAATCAAGGATGAATCCAAATTTGGGGACCTGAGTAAATGAAAAGTGGAGTTGGAATTTAATAGACTGAGGAAGTTGGCGGAGGTTGGATATTTGGGGTGGAAGTCTTTTTCACATGTGAAGTTTGAGATGCTATTTTGATAGCCAAGTGGAAAGATGGGCAGATGAGCGAATGGCTGGACACAGGAATCTGGATTTCAGGGAAGAAGTCAGAGCTGAGATATAAATATGGAAGTTATCAGGGTATAGTCTAGTTTAAAAGCTTTGACTAGGTAAGTTTACCTAGTGAGTGAGCACAGAATAAAGAAAGAATTCTGAGAAAGTAGTGCTAAGGCATCCATCCCATTACTTAGAGGAAGGACGTATAAAAAATAATCGTGCAATGGAGACTGAGAAATCGCTGTCAGCGTGTAGGAGGAGAACCAAGGGAGAAAAGCGTCCTGGAAACCAACTGGTTTCTGCAAGGAAGGAGGATTGAGAAGCAGGTGGACAGCAACCAGGGCTCCAAGAGCAGATCTAAACAGAGGAACTTTCCAGATTTGACAGCCCATGATTCAATTACTTGCCCTGGGTTCCGACTGCCTCACAGGGTTTGACTGAAAGTTACTCAGTGTTGGGGGCTCATCTCTGACGTTGCACCTGCTCTTACTGAAACCAGTAGCTCTTGCTGCTATCTTAGGTTGACACCTTATAGTTTCTAATTATTTCCAACTAAAGAGGAATATCAAGCAACCATTTAAAAAGAATCGATGATTATACATCTTTACTTAATTGAGGCTTTCTTCCTACATCATCATTGTTATCATGTAGTCATTGTTGGTGTCTTCATTATCTAATCACTTTTACAGGGTCTGTACTTGCCATTGAACTAGGATCTTTACATATTCACTCTGTTCTAGTCTTGGCAACAATCTGTGAGTTAGGTATTTTTGTTTCTATTTTAATGCATGAGAAAACTGAGACAGGTGGGTAAAGTGCTTGATTGTAAATGGCAGAGCTAGGGCCCTGGAGTGTCTAAACCCAGAGTCCAATGCTCTGAATTGTTCCCCTGCTTCTGATTTAGTGACTTTCACGTGCTTGGTTTACTTTCAGCAAAAGAAATTTTATTTCATTTAAAGAAAAATAAATAACCAAGACACTTACCAATAATCTGAGAGAAAGTTGCTGTAAATCTTCCAGAAACCCTTACTCCATCCATCCCTTAGACCAATGTTTTGTCTAATTCCTGAAGTTTGAGACTCCCTCTTTAGATGTTAGCATACTTTACATACCACCTCCATTTCTATCCCCACCCCCAATAATTCCTCTCATTGCCTATTAAAGTATGAGGGGTTTTTGTTTTTGTTTTTGGTGGAGACCGGAGATGGCAGACAAAGCACATCTATGGTCTTCATTACACATATGACATGCATTACCTCACTATTTATATTCTTCTCCAAATTCAGGCTTTCAATTACTTCTGTCTACAGGCTTGGTTTAAGGCTAAATTATATTTATTTTGCAAATAATATGGAAGGGAAAGGTTGATCTCCATCCATTACATTTGCTAGTTTCGAGTCTCTAAAAATGTTAGGGTCCATCATTTCTACCCTTGTTAAATTATTACATTTATAGAATATTTATGCATATTGTGTTCGATTTGGACAATATTGATCACTTTTTACCTATATCACATTTATAGTGTAAGCACTCTTACTATGTTTTTTTATGTTAAATGTTTGAGATTCAGTTGACCATTTTTGAAAGTAAAAAAAAAAAAAAAAAAAAAAAAAGTGAGATTTGTGCTGCTTCTAAGCCAGTATAACTGAGCTAAACTCCATTTGCCTCTTTATAAGATATTCATTTCACTTCTCGGCTTAATGAAAACCAGAATAATATTTTGGTAGCCATGGAAATTGTACTCCACCATTATTTTTGATTAATGCACATTTTTTGTTCTAGTTGTAGAATTTTTATCTCATCATAAAACTTTCATTAATATTCCAATGACTTTTTCAGAGACTATTCCTCAAAAACCAACAGAAACATGTTAATAACTTGATGAGGGTATGAGCTCCACTGAGCTTCTCATCATTTCCAACAGCTCAACAAACGTAAATTTGAAGCTGTCGTCTCAGAATTTCCTTTTCAACATACAGAATACTTTTAGAAGTGAAATTTTCATGTTAAATTTTACAAGAACATGACAGCAAATTTCCAGTGCTATATATGCCTCCTCTAAATAGCAATGCTAATACCCATGGACAAATACAAAAAGACATAAACCATTAGCAGTTCTGTAAACAAAAATAGAAAAATTCTGAAATAAAAGCAAAATTCAGGACAGAAGCAAGTTCTATTAACTAACCTGTGGGCCCCTCTTTGGCCTCATCTCTCATCTCTTCTTCTTATTTATGTCTGTCATTTTATTTTTTTCCATCAAAAATGATAAATGATCTGACTCTCCAGTCATATCCACCACCTTCCAACTTCTTAGTCATCAAGTTCCTCATATTCCCAGTTCTCCACCAAAAAATTCCCTGTCTCTGCAGTGGCTGCCCTGATGCCTAGAGTAGGTGCAGGCACTGTTGGGCAATTCTCTAGCACTTGTAATTCTCACATCATAACATTTATTACACGTTAGCATCATGGCTTCTTCGTTTGACTCTCGTCAACATGAGATTTGGGGCAATGAGAGCAGGGACTCAGCATTTTATCCAACAGATTATCTATCACACATTATATATTTCATACTATGTATTGAAAAACTGAAGTGCAACATTAAAGGAGGTAAACAAATGAAACATTTATGTAGTGGTGGAGTGCAGTTTATGAGAGTTCAGGCTTCCTTACATTGACAGTGCTGGATTCAAATCACAACAACTTGGACACTTATTTGTTTAATTTACTGACCTTGGGTAAATTACCTAATCAATTGGAATTTCGGGTCCTTTTCTATGAAAATGGAGAGAAAAATAGGTATTTCATCAGATAATTATGGTGACTATACAATGAAATAGTTTATATGGCATTGTGTTTGGGATATCAAAGTATCAAATATATATTTCTTCCTGTTATTATTAAACAACATTATTGCTAAAGAATAACAAAATATGCCTACAGATGAGAGTATGAATTTCTTTTGCTGCAGTGATTATTAATTTCAGTGGTAAATAAAAAATAACTAATGGAAAAGGATTACACAATAAAAATGATAATTGTATAATAGTGTGTTGAATCTACAACCACAATCAACAAAGATTAGAATGTGGCATGACATTAGTCACCCTGCTAAATTCTCCATTAGACATCAAGGAAAATTTATGTTATCCCTTTGTGCTTATTTTTGATAATTAGAGAAATTCAGATTGAATTGCATATGTAATAAACTAAAAGACAATCACTGGCAGAATTAAAAATCAAATGTCTTCCAAAAAAGTATAGAAGCTTTGAAAAAAAATCAAGATATAATCTACATAGTGAAACACAGAAAACTAAGGATATAGCAGTGCAGAAAAAATAAAAACCAACAAATAAAAACTAAAATTCATAAAACATTGCAAATACATAGCCAACGATATTAGTTACAAAATATATGCAAATACATTCGACATCGTATTAAAAATTAGGCCTTTCAGAATAACATTTTTAAAATTCCATATAATCTTCCAAGAACAAAATAACCTTGTAAGTGTTAAAATGAAAGATTCATTAAGGATAAACAGAAATTCAGTGTTTTATAGTTCAAGTTTTCTACAACAAGCAGATATTACCTCTTTAGGGAGAAAATGGACTAAGGTAATACGTGTCAAGACCTCAGAAGGGTGCCTGGCACAGAGTAAGCTCTACTTAAGGGTTTATAGTACTAGTCATTGCTGTGGCTATGCTAGCGCCATCTGAGTAATACATCAAAGTCAAGACATCAGCAATAGTATCACAATCAAGCACCCTCCTAGGCTTTAGGGTGAAATTGGTCAGATTTGTGGGAAGACCCCAGGGTGAAATTCCCTGTAGTAATTTCAGTTATTTCTGCTGTGGTCCATTCATCATTATCATAACCCTTATTTGAAGACTAATGAGTGACATGTAGTAGATACTTACTTTCATTATTTTCACTAAAACAGCAAGAATGACATTTAAATTGCTCTTCAGTTTACGAAGTGGTTTCAGCTTTATTTTCTAAGGTAGTAGGAAACTTAAGCTAATTTTCATTGAATTACTTGCCCTCCCCTATCATGTAAATTCAGCTATTGTATTCATTTAATTCATTCATTAATTCATTTGTGAATTACTTAGCAGACCTTGTGCATATATTCACACACACACACATATGTGTGTATATATATATACACACACACATATATATGTATATATATACACACACACACACACAGTGAGTGAAAACATGCATGGTCCCTACCCTCTTAAAGCTTATTGTGTATTAAGAGACAACAATTAATTTGTTATCCAAACTGAAGGAAGAAAAGACAGTTCTACGAAAGGTTATAGCATATAACCAGCAAGTCTATCACCTAGTCAGGGCAAGGATAGGTTTTCACAGAAGGTCTGTTATGGCCAATGGTTGTTATTAACATATCTTCCCTGCCATGTACATGGCTCAGTTTATCTTTTTAACATCTAGAATGCTGATTTACCAGAATAAGGAAATATATATTCAATGAATCCTCTGTTCTGATCACCTGAACTAACTTTGTAATCTATCAGTTTATACCTTGTTTTGTTAAACCCTGTGTATTATGTCTTCTGAAAATATACATTTTGCATTCATTAGTCAGTAAAAACCACATTTAAAAAACTACTGGGGCAGGAAAACAGAAGAGACACTGAAATGGGCTGTTATGTATCCAGAGTGAAACATCTTCAAACAGGTTTACATTTTGGAAGGAGCCACATAGCTCCTTACCCAGCACGCTCTGCCCCAGCATGAGTGGAGAGTTACCCTGTACTGCCCCTAGAGATTGGGCCATATCTGAAAGAGTTACCTGGGTGTGAAGGAGAGAAGCCATGTAGTGTATTGCCACAGCTATCTGGGGCTCTTTTGCAATGCCTGTAAACAAATTTATTAACGAAAAAAAAAGTTTAACAAATAATGCCTAAATGCATTCCTCTTGTAAGAATGAAAACATTGGTAATAAGATTAAAGTTGCCTTTGACAGCCACCCTTACATATCCTTTGTATCCTTGTATATCCTATAGGGATATCCTGTGTCATCTATGAAGCTAACCACTGTCACTGGTGTGGTGTTTTTTTCAGAACCATTTTCTCTGAATTTATACATATGTGTGTGATACTAATTTCACTAGTTTTGTTTCCACAAATAGTATTTTCCTGAAGCTGTTTTTTGTAAACTTTTTTTTAACCAAAGAAAATATCTTACAGATTTTCCATGACTATAGAAATAGATCTACTTCATTTAAAAAAAAATTATTTTTTAGAGACAGGGTCTCACTCCATCACCTGGGCTGAGTGCAGTAGCACAATCATAGCTCACTGCAGTCTTAAGCTCCTAGGCTCAGGTGATCTTCCACCTCGGCTTCCTGGAGTTAAAGATGAATGCCACCACACCCAGCTTACCTCATGCGTTTTTATTGTTGCAGAATGTACCAAAATAAGAGTATACCAGAGTTTATTCATTCCCCTAATGATGGGCATGCAGGTTTTTTCCTGTTTTTTACCCAGAACAAACAATGCCGCAGTGAATATTCTTGTAAATATACTAGTTGATCTTTTTCTAGGATATCATCATATATATATATATGCTAATAGATATATATTCATATATAATATATAATATCGATATATTAATGTATATCATATATATTCATACATATGATAATATAGATATATGTTCATATATATGGATGTGAGCTTATAAAAATTTTAGAAGGCTTGTCTGTCACCTTATAATTTCATAGTTTACAAGGCACAACTTTAAATAATATTCAAAAATCAGAATGGCATGAGCACCAGCCCAGCCGAAATGAGGCACCACAGAGCCAGGACAGGTGTTTGCCAGAAGTATTCGGTATTCTGTGAGTACTTTTCCTTTCTGCCCAAATACCCACACAGGGATTTGAGGTTTCAGTGCTGTTATTCAGAAAACATTTTTACTCTCTTGAAAATATTTCTGTGATCATATTTGATTATTCACACTAGCAGTGGTGCACATCCTAGACCAAACTGCACATAAGCCAAAGACTGTGTGTATGTGTGTGTGTGTGTTGCACAGGTACATTATGGCTGATATAAAAACAAATATTATTACTTTTAACAAAAAGTATAACTCAATTTGAATATCTAAATGAAGTATATAATAAACATTTAATTAAGCACATAATTTTAAAAGAATATTTTTGTACGATAAGACAAACAAAAATGGGTTGGAATATTTCTCAATAAATACAGTATTATTTTTCATCTATTCTAGTCCAAATGTTATAAACAGTTTAGACTTTTTCTGGAATTTTGTGTGCTTCTGACTTTTCATATCGGTTCCCCTCAGAAGCTTCTCTAACTTTTTATATTGTACCTATGGATTCTTAAGGAACTAGTCCTATGACTACTAAGCTTTCATACTCACTTAAAAAAATGTTAAAAGTTTCCGTAGTTTAAGTAGAAGCTAAGTCTTCTACTTAAGGGCGTTTCTTTCATCCTTTCCATGACGGAGAATCAGAAAAAGAAGGAAAAGAAACACATGGGGCATTCCCTTTGCTGAGATTTCAAAAATGCCTAGTGATTACTTCAAAAGAATCTGAAAGAAGTACTTTTCTGTTTAATAATTAAACAAGAATGCAGCATATCTTTTCCATAGTTTTTCTTCTAGGAAAATAAAAAATGGGAATAGCATGGCATGTTGTCTTCTGTGGAGCACATTTCCATCCACCAATTTGAAGCTCCTACCAAGTTAACAACAATACATCAGAGAATATTATTTCCTTTAGCAAAACACTAGCAAAATTCCTACCTTCAAACATGGCTAATCTCTTACCAAATACTTTCATGCTAATAGAAAAGTTTAAAATAAATTAAAAGAGGATTTTCAAAGCAAATCAGAACTGGTGATCTGATGGCACCCAAGAGAAGGGAGTACGGCCCACTCCTATTAACCATTCCCCTTTCCCCGGTCACTCAGAACTGTAGTTGTTTAGTACCTTCTTGATTCAAAAGCAACCGAAGCCATCTTTCATTCAAAGTGCTCATGACAGAGGGATCTGGGGAAGCAATTTCCAATCTTATGATTTTGGACTCTATTAAGCCTCTTGTTCTTATAATTATCTTCACATTTTCTCCATTACTTTACATAGATAGCAGAAAAAAGAAGCTGCAATTTTGATTACAGGATTGTTTTAATCTCATGACTTCCTCATATCCACTTTTTCTCTTTAATTTCTAATTTGAAACATATTAAAATAATAAAAAAATTCAACGATTCTAACACTAATTATTTGACAGGTCTAAGATCCTAATCTCTCAAACATCTTACTTATTTCAAGGAAGCACATATAATTTTAAGCATTAAGAAAAAATTAATTTTAATTTATTCTGTAAGTGAGGAACTTTATTTTTAATTTGATAACATACCAGTCTATTCCAACTGAATTTGAAAGAGAGAAATAGTATACTGTTGCAACCCCAAAATCAAAGTTTCTTACTCTTTGCTATACAGATGAGCCTGGCATTTTTTATTTAAAAACACTTTCATTCTACATATTACAAGATAGGTGTGTTTATTGGTCATATATAACTCTGATCTAGGCATAATATCAGGCTCTTGGACACAAAGATAAAGAAGACTCTGGCTTTAAGGCGCTCACAATATAATAAAATGCAACATTGCTAGCACTACAAGGTGTAGTAACGACATGCTGGTGAAACATTATGGGCACCAAATGATTCCTTCCCACCAAGGGAACCCTCAGGAGGGTGTCATAAAGGTAGTAGTTAATCAGAAAAAGCAGAATTGCAAATGAGTAGATATTGAGGTATATTTTAATAAACTCGGTTTATAGCTATTTAAAAATCACTTTGAAGATTGTTTAATTCTGTACAGATACATGTACAATTTCCTCCTACTTTAGTAGTTTGCAAGGTGTATTTACAGAAAGCTGACACAAGGGGCGAGATGCAAGCCAAGCAAGGTTCTATTTTCTCCCTCTACCTTCCTTCAACAGCTGCCCCCATTTCAGCAAGAAAAGCTCTGCTTTTAGCTGCATTATATATATGTAATTTGTCATTTATTTGTTTTGTAAATTCAGACTGTTGTGTGTGTATATATATTTGTCAGTATGTGTACATACACATACGTATATGTTTGTAAGTATATACATATATTTTAAAATTAAGTCACCACTAGTAATAGACATACAGATAGACCTATATACAAAAAAATAGAAGTTCAGGCTTTGAAAATAAAAGAATTTCCAACAAACACTTTTGTATTACAAATCCACTTTCAGTTAGAGAATTTGTATACAATGATAACAAAGAGGTCAAGTGTAAATGAGGCACATCTTGTCCTTCACACTAAGAGAGTGACTTGCTAAGACTGCAGCATTTCACATTTGAAATGATTCTGTGAAATTACAGACTCGGATTTATCTACTTTTTTCCTGAATTCTTCAGCATAGCACATTAGTTTTTAAAACAAATTCAGAGCTCTATACTAGCCTTTAGAATACTTTTTAAAACTCTGAGATCTACTTGTGCTCAATCATTTTTATTTACCAAGAAAATTCTTTTATATTTTGAGGAAGAAGAGTGAAACTGCTCCTTTGGAGTTATCATGTATAAATCTCTTTGGAGCAGTGTAGTGGCAGGAGGAAGAAATGAACAAATTTCCTTTATTCGTTGTCTGCAAGGTCTTCATTTCAAAATGCAGAGGTGATCAATGGGTTAAGTATCATCACAATTATAAAAATTGTTGAGATTGAAAAATAAGTTTTCTCCTGTTTATGTTAGACTGAACCTGCCCAATTGAGTCATGTTTTTGCTATATGCACAGAAACACACACACACACACACACACAAACACACAGGCTTGCACCTTCCAGGAGCCTGATTTGTCTTGAGAAATGGAAGAGGAAACTAAGAAATGGTGACAAATAAAAAACTTTCCATGCCAAGGAGAAATGCAGTAAGTTTAAAAACTGGTTATGGAAACTTTTTTAGGGAAAAGACACTCTTATTTGTCTCTTGGCCTTGGATAGCTCTTAGAGGATGTTTTGTTTGGATTAGGAGTGAGAAAGAGAGAGATAAACCACTCTGTCTATGAAATCAAATGGCTTTCGAAGGGAGGAACAAGTGAACTTGGGGACAAAGTGGGAAACTAGAAAGAAAGTGTGTCTTCAACATCCTAAGGGGATAAAACCATATTGAGAAAACAAATGGAAATTTCCTAGTGTGTAATGACTGAGGCTTTTAAGAACAAAGTCAACTATTTTTTATTTATAAGTTGACTGTGGCCCACTGTGATATATCCACCATCCAACCAATCTATGATCCCACCTCTCATCGGCTGATTCAAAATCCTCAGTAAAATCCAGTACATACATAATCTTTAGTAGGTGATATTTGGGGAGACTACATCATATCCAGTAATGTGGTATGACATGGAAACTAAACAGTGTGTACAGGTGATTACAAGCAAAGCAATGATTGAGAATCTAGCAGAAGCTGCAGGGCCTACAGGAAAGATGAGCTTCTGATCCTAAGATTCTTCAGGAGTGTGGGGATGGTGAGAGAGTGAGTTTCTGATCAGCAGTGGGACAAAGGCAGGCTGATCCCAGCAAACCAGAGACTTGGAGACATTCTACAATTTGATCCATGCATTACATTTCTTGTTGTTCCAGAAACGGCTCACTAAAACCTACATTTGGAATGCAATAGAAGAAAAAAGAAAAAGAAAGAAGAGAAAGAGGTGGCAGGTGGAGGGAAAATAATAGAAAAAGGAAAGAAGAATGCAGAGGAGCTTTACTCCAATCCCTACAATTCATTTAGTCTCTGCTATTTTGGTAATTTCTCTCAAATCAAAGCCTCAATATGTCATCAGACATTATATTAAAGAGCCATCCCCATCTGGCTCCAAAATGTCTTTTAAGCCATATTTCCCACTACGTCTATGTCTTGTAACTCAGACTATTGGCTGATGACCCCTGGGACTAGTAGAGATGGGGGCTAATTTACATTGGGCAGACCCGTGCTTCCTAGTAAAGGAGTAGGGCATGGAGAAGAGCTTTGGCAAAGCACCTGCAGCCCCAAGAGGGAAGCTATTCAGGTCAGGCATCTATTTTCCCTTTCCTGGATTTGGCTTGGGTTGGAATGAGGCAAGTAGAGTGTAGACATCTTCTATCTACATAACTAGGAGGATCTTACAATCACCTTGGAGGGCAAAATCCAAGAATGTGCTTTGCTATACATTACTTCAGTTATTTTCTGTCTTTCACTAAATTGAAAAGCAAAGAATGTGACTTCTTTGTTCTTCAGGTTTCCCTTTATTGGTACATTGGAGACTCACATCTATTGACCTGAATAAGAGAGAATGACAGGTTTGAAGGGAATGTGTACAGAAGAGAAATACATTGGTCACAATTTAACAAACTCACTTTGCTCTTATCAATATTGAGAATTGTGATGACTCAGTCACTGAAGTGAAAATTAAACAATAATTGAAGTGAAAAGAAACAATAGCATTTGGTGCCTGTTCAAATGGTGCAGCTTTCTCCTACCATCCTTTTATTCACTAGGCTACCGCTGCTTGGGATTTCAGCACACCACTTGTTTCCAGCCTTGCTTATCCATATCCATTTCCTTGGAATTCTCAGGTCTTCATAGAATTTCCTTGGAATTCTTCAGGCTTCTTCTCAGTATTCTGATCCTTGCTCTATCATCTTCCCTGAAGGCTTTTCCTTACCCATCTCTAAAAATAACACCCAACACATCTCCAAACATACACATAGTCACTTTCATTCTATTTTCTGCCTGGCTCTTCTCACAATGTGAAATCCACTCATCCTATCTATATATCATCTATCTGTTTATCCATATCGAGCATCTATTATCTCTTTATAAACTAGCATCTTTCTTTTTATCCCTATCATTTATTGTCTATTATCTGTCTATCATCTACAAATTGTTTTTCTCTATCTTTATAAAATATTCCCACTAGAATCTAAGCTCCATAAAAGTAAGGACCTCTTCTGCAGTTCCCTGCTCTATCTGCAGCACATAGAACAGTACATCCAACACATAGTAGGTGGTTACGAATGAATAACACTTAAAGGAATTTTATGTACAGCATTCATCTACTGTTCTTTGTTTTCAATACATGTGTTAATGACAAATGATTATTATCCATTTCTCAAAATTGGGCCAATGAAACCTCTAGCTATTTTTGTTCACTAACAAAATTCTGCCTAGATTGCAGTAAGTCCATATATAATTTTTAACCTTTGCAACCATTTAGGCTTTTTGACTAAATCGGGTTAATCCTTCCTCAAACTAATATGAACTATTAAGATTTTAGTAATGTAATGATGTATGATTCACCAGATATCTCAAAATCCCTTTTCCTTTGTTAAATAAGATCTAAAGGAAATGACTAATTAGTCAATTTGAATGATTTCCAAATAACACCACCAGCCAGCCTGTGTTTGTCTATACTACCAAGGTGAATTATTCATTAGCATTTATGAGAAGTGCCTGAAGAACACTAGCAGTGGGAGTAAAACAACCTGGAATGGTTTTTAAATGACCTTCCAAGCAACTTGGATTAACAGTGGCATTATTCTCCCTGTACAAATTGAGTTAAAATTTTCCCCGTGTCAGGTCTCAAAAGAAGGCAGTGAAGGAGTGCAGCCTCATGGAGAAATGACCTTCTGCATCTCCCAACATTTTAGATTCTGCTTTTTTCCCTGTGTAGTGACTGTGTGCGTGTATGTGTGTGTGAGAGAGGGACAGAGACGCATAGAGACAGAGAAGCAAAGAAGCAGAGAGAGGAGTGAGGAGAATCAGAAATGGAAAGAGAAGGAGGAAGGAAATAAAAACAGAAATGAGAGAGAAAAATATGAAGGAAGGAAAGGAGATATGTAGTCGTGAAGGAAAAAAGAGAAAGAGAATAAATAAATATAGGAAATAAAAGCTAAAAAGCAGAAGGAAGAAAGGGAAAAATGGAGGGTCAGAAGGAGGGAGAAAATCCAGAGGAGTGACAGACTCAGAGGCAAGCTTTCCCTTGAGTTGGCATACCAGGCTGCCAGAGTCCCAAGAGTTCTCCCAGGTGTGCAGAATCACCTGATTTTATACTGATTAAAAGTGTAAATTGCAACACAAAAAGAAAAAAAAAGTAATTGTCATGTTGTTTCTCTCCAGTGAGGTCACACTCCTTGGTTGTAGCTGAGCCTGCTGCTAGGCACACTCCTCTTGTTTAATAAAATTGTATTAACTTTATCCCTGCCCTTGATTTGTGGCTTTCTCACGTTGTGAGGAATAAATAATAAATGATTGTAAAGTACTTGTACATATGAAATGCCACATAAATGCTTAATAATAATCAGCTTAGGCCAGGAAGCCAGGGGGGTTGAATAGAAATCATTGCACAAGGCCATTCTTGTTTATGTGGCTAAAATCATCCTGTGCGCTGTCTCCACTTCAAATCATCCAGCAGATTTAATTTTCACCTATTCAAGAATCTACTTCTCTGCAAACTAAACAACCTTTGTTCCTCCATCCTTATGGTAATGTCATTTATAATGGTGGAATATAACTGCAGCAATTCATCTTTGCCTTTTCATTTCAGCTATGTTTTTGCAGCACTCCTTCCCTCCTTGTTAGCTCTTCCAAATCCCCACATACACGATTTTGGGTCATCACTTCTTACCCCATTGGGGATGCCTGCCCTATTTTTATTAGCTTTGGAAACATATCTGTCTCCCGCTCTTGGATTTTATTATGTTTGTGTTTTGGAAAAGCAAGATAGCTAAGTTGGTCCTTCCTTGATGGTCTTCATCTATGCATTCATTCAATCCTCTATTCCTGGAGTCTTGTGCTGGGCACTAGGAATACAATGGAAATCAAGATGAAAAGAGTTTGCATTCCTTAAAGAAAACACACAGGGTATTTCTAGCATAGTTTGGAAAATGCTACAACTAGAGAAGTGCAGAGAGTTAAGGAAAGGTAGCATGTAAGTGGAATGAAGTAGGAAATTCTGCTAGGGCCGGAGCTTATTTTTTTGTTTTATTTTAAAATATCTTTATGATCATTTTTGTATACTATTTAACCTAGCTGTAACTCACCTGGTTTGACCTGTGGTTGTGGATAGATGGGAGTTGTTCAGACCTAGGGAAAGAGCCCAGGACTGGCCTCTCCTTGTCATTTGGCGAGAGGAAGGAAAGTGCTCTCCATCACCTCTGTCTGCTGCAGTTCCTGGTGGTTGGAACCCAGACTTTGAAGGTTGGCAAGGGTTAGCCCTTTTTGTCTATATGATTGTTGATGTTAGAGTCTATAACTTCAAAAAAGAAGATATTGTCTAGACTTGTATTAGTACATGTAATGACAAAAGTAGAACATGCTTATTGTAGAAAAAAAGTTGAAAATAAAGCTGAGCAAAACTAAATTAACCACAATTGCATCACCCGTTAGGGACCATATTTATCATTTAATACATGTCCCTTCAGATTCTTTCCTATGTTTATATGTAAATGTGCCTTAAGGTACATATTCCCCAATCCCATAATATTACTTTTCTTATCAATGGGAGACTGTACTTTACTCTGCACACATACATACTGGTTTATTACCTTTTTAAAGACAAAATATAAAAATATATATTTATATTATATATAAAATATATAATAATATATATAAATATATATTTATATTATATTCATGTCAAAATGTTTTTATCATGATTCTAATGACTGTTTCATATTCTATTACACATGTGGAATATTTAAACTTTTCAGATCTGTGTATGTTACTGAACTGAGCCTCCTAAAACTGGTATTACTGAGTAAAGTATGCCTGCATGAGAGTTTTTGTTACATTGCCAAGTTGCCCTCCAGAGAAGCTGGACCGGCTTCTACTCTGATCTCCAGTACGTCAGACCCTTTCCCACAACCCTTACTCTCCTTCTTAGCCCTACATACACCCTTTTGCCAAGTGGAATACTCTCAAGGAAGGTATGTTTGAAGCTCAACCATTTTAATTTTTCTTCTACTCTTCCATTCATTCCCTTGTGGTATGAGAATTAGTGGGCCTTGGGTTTTCAAACACGTGGAGAAGGCTGTAGGGTGTATAATTGTTTTTGGTGAAACCATCAACATCCATGTTTAATTCTTCCTGCTCCACTTCCTCCAATTCAATTAGGCTGTTCTTACCAGGGGGAGAGTTTTCAAAGCATCAGATGAAGTGTTACCTCATGATTAATAATTCATGACAAGAAATGAAGATTGGGAAAGGTAATAATGCCCTCCAAGCTGTTTTTCTCCACCACTCCCTTGTTCTCATTCGCATAAAATGCTGTGTCTCAATCATTAAAGCAAACATACAGTTTCATTGCCCCATAAACCAAAGATCCAAAGCAGGAATTCATAAGCTTTTTGAAGTCTCAAGCTCCTTTGAGAATCTTGTGAAAGCTACAGACTCTCTCTCTAAAGGGAAAAATGAACTTTGTGGCATGAACTGATACGGTGTTTCCAGTTCACATGAATAAGGCACCCCTGGAAAAGCATCCGAGGACTCCCTAGGTAAAAATCTCTGGTTAGACAAACAAACAGACCAAAAAAAAAAAAAAAAAAAAAAGACAAGCCCAAAAGGAATCAAAAGTAGATGGACAAGAAGTTTAACATGCCTTGCCTGTACTATCTGTGCCTAAATTTGCAATGAAACACTTGAAATTCTTCAAGTGTTATTTATTTAGTTATTTAGGTAGTTTGCAAGGGGACCAGTGAGGTAGGTGAGTATTAGAAGAGTGGATTTTGGCAAAGCATATATTACAGGAGAAATCAAATGGTGACTGTGGGGGCATGGCTAATATTGAAATCTATTTGCAAGCCTACTTTCAAGGCTGCATTTTTTTCTTGCCAAGTGCTATCAGCCATAAAATGTCCAAGGCAATGGGCCACACCCACAGCTTCATGCTCTGCTACTTGGCATTCCTCTAGTTCTTCCTCAATTGTCATATCTCCACAGGCCATAACAAGGGACAACAGTCAGCAGCAATTCAATTTCGACCTCCATCTGCTGGCAATAAGAACATAAGGGAGAAATTAATGTACACTCACATACTTGTCATTATAGTAGCCCAAATTTGCTTTTATAGTGTGACTTTCTTTCAAGGAAATTTTAAAAAAAAGTTTTCATTCAAATTCCCAAACATCAACTAACCCGATAGAGGACTAAAATAATCATCTCTATTTTTTGAAGGCACAAAGATGCTAAAAATTTGTCCAGGGCCACATAGCACTTTCATGGAAAAGTATGGATATCAGAAAAGCTCTCTGAAAACCATTTTGACATGTCTTAAAAGGTTGACATCCAATATCCAAGCCAGAAAGCAGGTTATATTAACATTTAATCAGATTGTATAAACATACAGCAAAATATTTGTGTTCTACTACCTAACACAGTATTACTTCACTCATTTTTCTCCTTTTATTCTCATTACCAAAACCCAAGACCCATGATTTGACATTTACCAGCTCTGTGATCTTGAGCAAGTTACTTAACCTTCTTGTGCCTTTACATTTTCCTCTGTGAAACGGAAATAATAATAGATGCCAACTCAGATTTGTTAAAAGGATTAAATGAAAAATTCTTAGATGATTCCCTTAGAATATTTCCTAGCATATACAGGGTATCCTGTAAAATCTGGAAACATAGATATAATCTTCTTACACATTTGACAGGTTGATGAAAGATGAACACATTGAGCTTATACTCATAAGAAAATGAAAGGGCTGATCACAATGATTGCAGAGCCCTTCTCTGCATTTCATCTTGGAAGAACTACCATTTCCTGCAGTACAATTAGAAAACTATTTAAAAATTCAAGAACATAGTGTGTTCAACAAACTCTTCTGTGAACAATTATTTATTTCTAACAAGACAGAGGAAACAGCCATCACCAACCAAGGTCATAACCAACCAAAGACATCATCTTGCCAAACACCTAAGGAATTGGAGGTGTCTTGCAGAACTGTCCAGTGATTCCCAAAACACATGCCTTTCAACCATACAAGATGCAAGTTCTACAAAGCTTATCTGAGGATGATCCTATCCAGCACGATGAGAGGCAAGGCACTGAATGTATCAGGTAAGGCTTCTGAACAAATCACATATTGCAATGTAATACTAATAACCATTTTAGTGCATATTTGCTTAAGTTTCCAGGCTTTGGGCCAGCTACAGTAAATACGTATTAAATATTTACTATTACTATTAGCATTATGATTATTTAAGAAAAAACTTAAGAAAAAAGATGTTACATGATCCACTTTTTTCATTTTTGAAATAGTCACATTTTCACATTAGTAAGTAAGGGTAGAAGAATCACTAGTTAGTAATGATTTAGCCCTTTTAACTTGTGGTCCCCTATTGACCTCTTCCTTCATTAACTAATCAATATGCTCCCAATCCTTGAAGGAAACACAACAGTGAAATAAGTTTGCACATATTTCCTAGTTCTTCTTTATAGAATCCAAGAAGTTAAGACCCAAATTGAAATTTGAAATCTCTCTACATATTTGTTTCTCTCCTTCCTACTGACAATGTCTACCTCATACAGAGATAGTAGTATAAAGTTGACTTTGATTCATGAAAATGTTATATTTAGGGAATGAAAATACTTATACAAATAAGAGCAGCATCCTCAAAAACACTAAATAATAATAGCAATTTATTTTTGATCATTTGTATTGGGCTCTCTCAAGAAGATTTAATGGCAGATTACTGAAGAGCAATTCCATAAAAGCAATTATGAGCCAATACCTTACAGGGAATTTTGAAAAACCTGTCTTTGCTTATGCTTATCCCTAATCAAGATATACAGAACTTTCCAAACATAAGATATTGTGTAATTTAAATAAAATGTATTATGCTGTCATGTCAAATGGACTAGTTTCACCAGATACCTCAGATTGATCTTAATTCTGTAGCTCACGGTGCTCAGTGTGATGCAGTCTGGCTAAAGAGGGAAATTAAGAAAGGTCTGTTGTCAGTATGCTGATGCTCCTTAATGTCAACAGGTGTGATCAGGTGTAAAAAGACAAGTATCATAAGAGCATCAACACAGAGCCTTCCTACATGATTCTTCAAAGGGAGGCCAAGATTGAAAAAGCTGAAATCTTCCATCGGACTGCCATTTGGCAAGTATATCTGAATTTCTGCCTGCTACCTGGCAGAAGCTGAAGATTGAGGGATAAAGGGCTAAATATGTGTAACCACTGAAATCTTGTACTTCTGTGAATATGGCCTTTGGAGGAATCAACAGGCATAGAAATTAAAGAATGGCCAAAATGCAGGCACAAAGATCAAAAACTTTCTCAGTAAATTAGTAACTGGTTGAATTACACTAAAGGATGTTATAAATAAACCACTCAATCAGGAGAGAGGGAGAGAGTGTTGTAGTAACTTTCTACAGGTATTATTCTTATCTCTAAACTGTTTACAATTATATTAACAACTTGGTTAAAATATAAAGTAGAACTATTAAATTTCAGGATAGCACAAAACAGAGAGAGAAAGATAGTATTTTTGAGGACAAAAGGTTTCATATGGAGAAAGAATGGACTGAAAGTTTAGGACTTAGAAGAGTAGAAAGACTTCAGGTATTAGATTTCCAGCTGCAAGGGAAGGAACACCCAAATTAATATAACCTAAGAGAGTTAAATACAGGAATTATTTATAAAAGTGTGGGTAGGGTTTAAGGAAACCACAAAGGATTGTTTGTTTGATTTCCAACTTTTATTTTAGGTTCAAGGAGGTATATGTGCAGATTTGTTAGATGGGCAAATTGTGTGTTATGGGAATTTGATGTACAGATTATTTTATCATCCAGGTAATGAGCACAGTACTTGATAAGTCTTTTTTTTACCCTCACCCTCCACCCACTAGGAGGTAGGCTCCAGTATCTATTGTTTCCTTCTTTGTGTCTATGTGTACTCAATGGTTAGCTCCCATATATAAATGAGAACTTGCAGTGCTTGGTCTTCTGTTCCTGTGCTAATTTGCTTAGGATAATGGCCTCCAGCTCCATCCATGTTGCTGCAAAGGACAGGATTTCATTCTTTTTTATGGTTACCTAGTATTCCATGTTGTATATGAACTACATTTCCTTATTCAGTCCACTGTTGATAGGTATTTATGCTGATTTCATGTCTTTGCTATTGTGAATAGTGCTGCAACGAACATATGTGTGCATCATGTTTCTTTGTGGAATAATTTATAGTTCTTTGGGAATATACCCAGTAATGGAATTGCTGGATCAAATGGTAGTTCCAAGACATTTGAGAAATCTCCAAACTGCTTTCAAAAGTGGCTGAACTAATAGCATTCCCACCAGTGTATGGGCATTCCCTTTTCTCCACAACCTCACCAGCATCTGCAGATTTTTTACTTTATAATAATACCCATTCTGACAGGTGTGAAATGGGATCTTCTTGTGGTTTTGGTTTGCATTTCTTTAATGATTAGTGATGTTGAGCATTTTTTATGTGCTTGTTGGCTGTATATACGTCTTCTTTTTTTTTGCCGAATTTTAATGGGATTGTTTTCTGCTTATTAATTTTAAGTTCCTTATAGATTCCGGATATTAGACCTTTTTTGGATGTATAGTGTGCAGATGTTTTCTCCCTTTCTGCTGGTTGTCTGTTGACTCTGTTGATGTTTTCTTTTGCTATGCAGAAGCTCTTTCGTTTAATAAGGTCCCTGTATTACGCTATCCTTGTATTGTTATAAAGAAATACCCGAGACTGGGTAATTTATAAGAAAAGAAGTTTAATTGGCTCATGGTTCTGCAGGCTGTACAGGAAGCACTGCACCAGCATTTGCTTCTAGGGAGGCCTCAAAAAGCTTTTATTCATGGCAGAAGGTAAAGCAGGAGCAGGCACTTCACATGGTGAAAGCAGGAGCAAGAGAGAGAGAGGGTGGGGAAGGGGAGTTATCACCAAGGGAATAGCCAAAGTTATTCATGAGGGATTGCTCCACGACCCAAACACCTCCCACCAAGACTCATCTCCAGCAATGGGGATTATACTTCAACAAGAGATTTGGGCAGGGACAAATATCCAAACTATATCATTCTGCTCCTGGCCCCTCTCAAATCTCATGTTCTTCTCATATTTCAAAATACAATAATCTCTTCTTAATAATCCCTGCAAAGTCTGAACTCATTCCAGCATTAACTCAAAAGGCCCAAGTCCCAAATAGAAAGTCTTATCTGGAAATGAGTTCCTTCCACCTATGAGCCTGTAAAATCAAAACAAGTTATTTACTTCCAAGATACAATGGGGGTGTAGGTGGTGGGTAAACATTCCTGTTCCAAAAGGGAGAAATTGGACAGAAGAAAGGAGCTAGAGACCCCATGAAGTCTGAAACCTAGCAGGGCAGCTATTAAATTTTAAGGCTCCAAAATAATCTCCCTTGACTCCATGTCCCACACCCAGGGCACACCAGTTCAAAGGCTGAGCTCCCAAAGCCTTGGACAGCTCCACCCTGGTGGTTTTGCAGGGTACAGCCCCTACAGCTGTTTTCATGTGTTGTTGAGTGCCTGCAGCTTTTTCAGGTGGCTGGCACAAGCTGCTAGAGGATCTACCATTCTGTGATCTGGTGGATGGTGGCACCCTTCCCACAGCTCCACCAGACAGTGCCCTGTGAGGGCTCCAACTTCACCTTTCTACTTGGCACTGCCCTAGTAGAGGTTCTCTGTGGGGGCTCCACCCCTGTAGCAGGCTTCTGCCTGGGATTCACACTTTTCCATACATCCTCTGATCTAGGCAGAGGATGCCAAACCTTATTCACTTTTGCACAACTGTGCACCTGCAGGCTTGGAAGCCACAAAGGAAGCCACATGGAAGCCACAAAAGCTTATGGCAGCTTGAGCTCTGTAGAGTGGTATCACGAACAGTATTTGGTCTCCTTCAAGTCAATGCTCAAACTGGAGCAACCAGGACGCAGGAAGCAGTGTCCTAAGGCTACACAGGTCAGTGGGGCCCTGGGTCTGGCTCAAGAAACCATTCTTCCCTCCTAGGCCTACAATGGGAGACACTGCAGTGAAAGTCTCTAAAATGTTTTCAAAGTCTTTTCCCCATTGTCTTTGCTATCAATACTTGGCTCTCTTTTAGTTATGCAGATTTATCTAGCAAGTGGTTGCTCCACAGCCTGCTTGAATCCCTCATCCCAAAATGGTTTTTCTTTCTCTGCCACATAGCTAGGCTGCAGATTTTCCAAACTTTTACACTCTGCTTCCCTTTTAAATATAACTTCCAACTTTAAGCCATTTTTTTGCACCCACGTCTGAATGTAGGTTGTTAAAAGCAGCCACACCACCTCTTGAATGCTTTGCTGCTTAGAAATTTCCTCCACCAGGTATGCTGAATCATTGCTCTCAAGTTTAAACTTCCACAGATCTCTAAGTCATGGACACAACACAACCAAGTTCTTTGCTAAGGCATAACACGTGTGCCCTTTGCACCAGTAAGTTCCCAGTAAGTTCCTCATTTCTAACTGAGTCCTCAGCAGTTTGGACTTCAATGTCCATATTACTATTAACATTGTGGTCACAATCATTTAATCAGTCTCTAAGAAGCTCCAGACTTTCTCTCATCTTCCTGTCTTCTTCTGAACCCTGCAAAATCTCCCTACCTCTGCTTATTACCCAGTTCCAAAGCTATGTCATCATTTTCAGGTATCTTTATAGCAATGTCCCACTCCTCTGTATTAATTTTCTTGCATTCCTATAAAGAAATACAAGAGACTGAGTAATTTATAAGAAAAGAGGCTTAACTGGCTAACAGTTCTGCAGGCTGTACAGGAAGTATTGCACCAGTATCTGCCTCTAGGGAGGCCTCAAGAAGCTTTTACTCATGGCAGAAGGCAAAGAGGGTGAAAACACTTCACATGGTAAAAGCAGGAGCAAGAGAGAAATAGAGGGTGGGGAACGGGAGGTGCCACACACTTTTGAATGACCAGATCTCATGTAAACTCAGAGGGAGAGCTCACTTATCACCAAGGGGTGGCCGAAGCCATTCATGGGGGTTCTGCCTCCATGATCCAAACACCTCCCACCAGGCCCCATCTCCAACCCTGGGGATTACATTTCAACATGAGATTTGGGCAGGGGGAAATATCCAAACTTTATCAGTTTCACTTGTCAATTTTGGTTTTTGTTGCAATTTCTTTTGGAGTCTTGTTCATGAAATCATTTCCAGATTCCAGAATGGTATTTCCTAGGTTTTCTTCTAGGGTTTTTATAGTTTTAGGTTTTACCTTTAAATCCTTAATCCGCCTTCAGCTGATTTTTGTATACAGTAAAATGAAGGGGTCCAGTTTGAATCTTCTTCATATGGCCAGCCATTTATTCAATAGGGAATTCTTTCCATGTTGATTATTATTGTCAACTTTGTAAAAGATCAGATGGCTGCAGATGTGTGGCTTTATTTTGGGCCCTCTATTCTGTTCCAATGGTCTATGTGTCTATTTTTGTACGAGTACTCTGCTGTTTTTGTTACTTTACACTTGTATTATAGATTGAAGTGGGGTAGTGTGATACCTACGGCTTTGTTCTTTTGGCTTAGGACTGCTTTGACTATTCAGGATCCTTTTTGGTTCCATATGAGATTTATAATAGTTTTTTCTAATTCTGTGAAAAATGAAGTTGGTAGTTTGATAGGAATAGCATTGAATCTGTAAATTGCTTTGGGCAGTGTTGCCATTTTAACAATATTGATTCTTCCTATCCATGACTATGGAATGTTTTTCCATTTGTTTGTGTCACCACTTATTTCTTTCAGCAATATTTTATAGTTTTCATTGTAGAGATCATTCACCTCCTTGGTTAACTGTATTCCCAGGTATTTTATTCTTTTTATGGCCATCATGAGTGAGATTGAACTCTTGATTTGGCTCTCAGCTTGAACATTATGGGTTTATAGAAAGGTTATGAATTTTTGTACATTGATTTTGCATCCTGAAACTTTGCTGAAGTTATCTATCAGATCTAGGAGCCTTTGAGCAGAGACCATGGAGTTTTCTAGGTATAGAATCATATCATCTGCAGAGAGAGATAGTTTTGCTTTTTTTCTATTTGGATAACTTTTATTTCTTTCTCTTGTCTCATTACTCTGGCTAGGACTTCCAGTACTATATGGAGTGGGAGTGGTAAAAGTGGGCATCCTAACCCTGTTCTGGTTCTCAGGGAGAATGCTTCCAGATTTTGCCCATTCAGTATAATATTGGCTGTGGGTTTGTCTTAGATGACTTATTATTTTGAGATATGTTCCTTTGATGCCTAGTTTTTTGATGGCTTTTGACATGAAGGAATGTTGAATTTTATCAAAAGCCTTTTCTGCATCTATGGGGAGGATCATGTGTTTTTTGTTTTGTTTATCTCATGAATCACATTATTGATTTGTGTATGTTAAGCCAAATTAGTGTCTCAAGGATAAAGCCTACTCGATAGTGATGGATTAGCTTTGTGATGTGCTACTGGATTCAGTTTGCTAGTGTTTTAGTCTATTTTCATGTTGCTGATAAAGACATACCTGAGACTGGGTAATTTATACAGGAAAAAGGGTTTACTGGACTTTCTGTTCCATGTGGCTGGGGAGGCCACAATCATGGCAGAAGGCAAGGAGGAAGCAGTCATGTCTTACGTGGATGGCAGCAGGTGAAAAAGAGAGAGCTTGTGCAGGGAGACTCCTGTTTTTAAAACCATCAGATCTCATGAGATCCATTCACTATCACGAGAACACACAGGAAAGACCTGCCTCATGATTCAATCATCTCCCACCAGGTCCCTCCCACAACACCTGGGAATTATGGGAGCTACAAGATGAGATTTGGGTGGGGACACAGAGCCAAACCATATTATTCCACCCCTGGCACCTCCCAAATCTCATATCTTCACATTTCAAAACCAATCATGCCTTCCCAACAGTTCCCCAAAGTCTCAACTCATTTCTGCATTAACTCAAAAGTCCACAGTCCAAAGTCTCATCTGAGACAAGGCAATTCCCTTCTGCCTATGAGCCTGTAAAATCAAAAGTAAGTTAATTACTTCCTAGATACAACGGAGGAACAGGAAGTGGGTAAATATAGCCATTCCAAATGGGAGAAATTGGCCAAAACAAAGGGGCTATGGCCCCATGCAAGTCCGAAATCCAGCAGGGTAGTCAAATTGTAAAACTCCAAAATGATGTCCTTTGACTCCATGTCTCACATCCAGGTCACACTGATGCAAGAGGTAGACTCCCATGGCCTTGGGCAGCTCTGCCCCTGGGGCTTTGCAGGGTATAGACCCCCTCCTGGCTGCTTTCATGGGCTGACATTGAGTGTCTGTGTCTTTTCCAGGCACATGGTGCAAACTGTCAGTGGATCTACCATTTGGGGTCTGGAGGACAGTGGCCCTCTTCTCACAGCTCCACTAGCTGGTACCCCAGTAGGGACTCTGTGTGGGTGCTCTGACCCCACATTTCCCTTCTGCACTGCCCTAGCAGAGGTTCTCCATGAGCACCCAACCCCTGCAGCAAACTTCTGCCTGGTCATCCAGGTGTTTCCATACATCCTTTGAAATCTAAGCAAGGATTCCCAAACCTCAACTCTTGACTTCTGGGAACCCACAGGCCCAACACCATGTGGAAGCTGCCAAGGCTTGAGGCTTCCACTCTCTGAAGCAATAGCCTAAGCTGTATCTTGGCCCCTTTTAGTAACAGCTGAAGTAGCTGGAACACAGGGCACCAAGTCCCCAGACTGCACACAGCAGAGGGACCCTGGGCCCCATCCACAAAACCATTTTTTTCCTCCTAAATCTCCAGGGCTGTGATTGGAGGGGCAGCTGCAAAGGTCTCTGACATACCCTAGAGACATTTTCCCCATTGTCTTGGTGATTAACATTCAGCTCCTCATTACTTATGCAAATTTCTGCAGCCAGCTTGAATTTCTCATCAGAAATGGGATTTTCTTTTCTATCTCATTGTCAGGCTGCAAATTTTCCAAACATTTTTATGCTCTGTTTCCCTTTTAAAACTGAATGCTTTTAACAGCACTCAAGTAACCTCTTGAATGCTTTGTCACTTAGAAATTTCTTCCACCAAATATCCGAAATCATCTTTCTCAAGTTCAAAGTTCCACAAATCTCTAGAGCAGTGGAAAAATGTCACCAGTCTTTGTGCCACAGACTCACAACAAGAGTCACCTTTGCTCCAGTTCCCAACAAGTTCCTTATTTCCATCTGAGACCACTTCAACCTGGGCTTTCTTGTCCATATCACTATCAGCATTTTGGGCAAAACCATTCAACAAGTCTCTAGAGGAATTTCCAAACTTTCCCACATTTCCACATTTCCTGTCTTCTGAGCCCTTCAAACTGTTCTAATCCCTTGCCTGTTACCCAGTTCCAAAGTTGCTTCCACATTTTTGGGTATCTTTTTAGCAGCACCCCACTCTACTGGTACCAATTTATTGTATTAGCCAGTTTTCACACTGCTGATAAAGACATACGTGAGACTTGGCAATTTACAAAACAAAGAGGTTTATTAGATACACTTCCACATGGTTGGGGAGACCTCCCAATTATGGCAGAAAGGCAAGAGGAGCAAGTCACATCTTATGTGGATGCCAGCAGGCATAGAGAGAGCTTGTGCAGAGAAACTCCCATTTTTAAAACCACCAGATCTCGTGAGACCCATTCACTATGAAGAGAACAGCACGGGAAAGACCTGCCCCCATGACTCAATAATCTCCCCTGGGTCCCTCCCACAACCCATGGGAATTATGGAGCTACAATATGAGATTTGGGTGGGGACACAGAGCCAAACCATATCAGCTAGTATTTTATTGAGGATTTTTGCATCTATGTTCATTAAGGATATTGGCCTGAAGTTTCCTTTTCTTGTGTTTCTGCCAAGCTTGCTATCAGGATGATGGTGGCCTCATAGAATGAGTTAGGGAACAGTCCCTATTTCTTAGTGTTTAGAAATTGTTTCAAGAGGATTGGTACCACCTTTTCTTTATATGTCTGGTAGAATTTGGCTGTGAATTCTCTTGTCCAGAACTTTTTCTGGTTGGTGGGTTTTTTGTTACTGATTCAATTTCAGAACTCCTTATTGGACTGTTCTTCCTGCTTCAATCTTGGGAGGTCATATGTTTCCAGGAATTTATCCATTTCTTCTAGGTTTTCTAGTTTGTGTGCATAGAGGTGCTCATAGTAGTCTATGAGAGATATTTGTATTTCTGTGGAGTCAGTGATAATATCTCCTTTCTCATTTCTGATTGTGTTTATTTGGATCGTCTCTTTTTCTTTCTTTTTTTTATTATTATACTTTAAGTTCTAGGGTACATGTGCACAATGTGCAGGTTTGTTACATATGTATGCATGTGCCATGTTGGTGTGCTGCACCCATTAACTCATCATTTACATTAGGTATATCTCCTAATGCTATCTCTTATCCCCATTCCCCACAACAGGCCCCGGTGTGTGATGTTCCCTTTCCTGTGTCCAAGTGACCTCATTGTTCAATTCCCACCTATGAGTGAGAACATGCCATGTTTGGTTTTCTGTTCTTGCGATAGTTTGCTGAGAATGATGGTTTCCAGCTGCATCCATGTCCCTACAAAGGACACAAACTCATCCTTTTTGATGGCTGCATAGTATTCCATGGTGTATCTGTGCCACATTTTCTTAATCCAGTCTGTCACTGATGGACATTTGGGTTGATTCCAAGTCTTTGCTATTGTGAATAGTACTGCAATAAACATACGTGTGCATGTGTCTTTATAGCAGCATGATTTATAATCATTTGGGCATATCCCTAGTAATGGAATGGCTGGGTCAAATGGTATTTCTAGTTCTAGATCCTTGAGGAATTGCCACACACACCAAAACCCCATCAGTACGTCACCATCATCAAAGACCAAAGGCAGACAAAACCACAAAGATGGGGAAAAAGCAGTGCAGAAAAGCTGGAAATTAAAAAAATCAGAGTGCATCTCCCCCTCCAGCTCATCACCAGCAACGGAACAAAGCTGGACGGAGAATGCAGAGAAGAAACTACCATCAGAGTGAACATGCAACCTACAGAATGGGAGAAAATTTTTGCAATCTACTCATCTGACAAAGGGCTAATATCCAGAACCTACAAAGAACACAAACAAATTTACAAGGAAAAAAAACAAAGAACCCCACCAAAAAGTGGGCAAAGGATATGAACAGACACTTCTCAAAAGAAGACATTCATGCAGCCAACAGACACAGGAAAAAATGCTCATCATCACTTGCCATCAGAGAAATGCAAATCAAAACCACAATGAGATACCATCTCACACCAGTTAGAATGGCAATCATTAAAAAATCAGGAAACAACAGGTGCCGGAGAGAATGTGGAGAAACAGGAACACTTTTACACTGTTGGCGGGACTGTAAACTAGTTCAACCATTGTGGAAAATAATGTTCCTTTCTGTTTGTTAGTTTTCCTTCTAACAGTCAGGACCCTCACCTGAAGGTCTGTTGGAGTTTGCTTGAGGTCCACTTCAGACCCTGTTTGCCTGAGTATCAGCAGCGGAGGCTGCAGAAAATAGAATATTGCTGAACAGCGAGTGTTGCTGTCTGATTATTGCTCTGGAAGCTTCGTCTTAGAGGTGTACCCAGCCGTGTGAGGTGTGAGGTGTCGATCTGCACCTAGTGGGGGATGTCTCCCAGTTAGGTTACTCAGGGATCAGGGACCCACTTGAGCAAGCAGCCTGTCCATTCTCAGATCTCAACCTCCATGCTGGGAGAACCACTGCTCTCTTCAAAGCTGTCAGACAGGGACATTCACCCTCTTTTTCTTTATTAATCTAGCTAGTGGTCTTTTAATTTAGTTAGTCTTTCAAAGAATCAACTTTTGGTTTTATTACTCTTTTGTATGGTTTTTCATGTCTCAATTTTATTCAGTTCAGTTCTGATTTTTGTTGTTATTTTTTTTTTCCTTACACTAGCTTTGGGATTGGTTTATTCTTGCTTCTCTAGTTCCTCTAGATGTGATGTTAGGTTATTAATTTGATATCTTTCTCACTTTTTGATGTAGGTGTTTAGCACTATAAACTTTCCTAACACTGCTTCAGCTGTGTTCCAGAGATTCTGGTATGTTGTATCTTTATTTTCGTTAGTTTCAAAGAAGTTCTTGATTTCTGCCTTAATTTCACTGTTTATCTAAAAGTCATCCAGGAGTAGATTGTTTGATTTCCATGTAATTGTATTGTTTTAGAGATCTTCTTAGTATTTATTTCTGTTTTTATTGTGCTGTGGTCTGGAAGTGTGGTTGGTATGACTTTAGTTTATAATCATTTGTTGAGAATCACTTTATTACCCAGCACATGGTTGATTTTTGAATATGTGCTATGTGCAGATAATATGTGCTATGTGTGTATATTGTGTTGCTGGGTGAAGGGTTCTGTAGGTGTCTGTCAGGTCCACTTGGTAAAATATTAAGTTTATCTCCTGAATGTCTTTCATAATCCTCTGCCTCAATGCTCTAATACTGTCAGTGGGGTGTTCAAGTATCCTATGATTATTGTGCATTGGCTAAGTCTCTTCACAGGTCTCTAAGAATGTTTTATGAATCTGGGTGTTTCCAGTGTTGGGTTCATATATATTATATTTAGGATAGTTACGTCCTTCAATTCTTGTTGAATTGAACACTTTATCATTATGTAAGGTCCTTCTTTGTTCTTTTTGATTGTTATTGGTTTAGTCTGTTTTGTCTGAAACAAGAATAGTAACCCCTGATCTTTTTTGTTTTCCATTTGCTTAATAGATTTTCCCTATCCCTTTACTTTGAGTCTGTGGGTTCATTGAACATGAGATGGGTCTCCTGAAGACATCATTCAGTTGGTCTTGCTTTATCCGACTTGCCACTCTTTGCCTTTAAAGTGTGATGTTTAGACAATTTACATTCAAGGTCAATATTGATATGTGCAAATTGAATCCTGTCATCGTGTTGTTTGCTGGTTGTTATGTAGACTTGATCATGTAGTTGTTTTATAATGTCAATGTTTGATGGACTCAAGTGTGTTCTTGTGGTGGATGGTACTGTTCTTTCATTTCCATGTTTAGCACTCTCTTAAGAACCTCTTGCAAGGCAAGTTTGGCAGTAATAAATTCTCTTAGCATTTGCTTGTCTGCCAATGCTTTTATTTCTCCTTCGCTTATGAAGCTTAATTTGGCTATCTACCACTAGTCTCCTAACAGTGCTCACAATCTACCCAACTGAAATGAAAATCAGAGAGCAAATATTTCATTGTTGTTATGATTCCTGGGGCAGGACTTAACAATTTGTACTTATTTTGAAATATAGTTAATAAGTTGGTTGCATCCCAAGTTTTGAGAAGCACTAAATTCCAGAGAAAACTGTAAGTCTTGTTCCACTAGAGTCCAGTACAAACTGTGAGTCTTGTTCTACTCCATGCGTGAGAAAACATTTTTTTGTAAATGATAAACATTTTAGGCTCTGTGGGCCATACAGTCTCTGTCGCAGCTACTCATGTCTGCCTTTGAACAGCAACTTAAAGAAGAAAAAAAGAGGCTTGACCAGACTTTGTCTCCCGTGGGCTGGATCTGACTTACAGTCTGTATTTTGCAGATTAATGCTCTACTCTGTGAGAGCCAAAGTTTCCATGGAGTATGAAATATTGTGTTCATCACTACCCTTGCTGAAAAAAGAGAATTCCTGAATACCCTCTGACGTTTGAAGGTTTAAACATATACCTCTTATAAACTTAAGTTAAAATCTTTAAAAAATACGGATAATTACACATATTAGTCACACCAGAAGTGAAATTTGACAAATGTCTCCAAAATGCAAAGCTCATATCCCAGAAAGATGTGCTATTGAGGTATAAGAGGGAATATTAGAACTTTTATTTGTATTTTTTATCACATTTATTTTAAATTTTATTTACAAACACTTTATTATGTACTTAAATTATCAGTACTATAGTACATACAAATATTTACACATTAAGTAAATTGTTCAATTTATTGCAATGCAAGTTTGGCAAAGTAAGAACCTTTAAAACTCTACCCCTCCATAAAATCAATGAGAATACTGATAAACAATTGTTAAAAATCATCTTTTTAAGTGCTCTGGAAATTAACCAAAGGCTTGCAATACAAGGAAAGTTTATTCAAGGAAATTGGTTCAGTCTTAGTAAGAATATTCAGCTTTTTGACAATTTAACTTGCCCAATTCCTATTTCCTTTCTCTCACCTCTATAAGAACCTTGAAAGTCAGCAGGTTTGGAAGGATAGCACTGTGAAACACAGCAGTCTAGCAGCCACTGGAGGGAGTAGAATGAATTTGGAGCTCCCCTAAAAGCTTCATCCCCAGAGAATTGTTATTATCTGACCTGTCTTGGAGCTACTGAAAGAAATCCCATCTCAAGGTTTGTCTTTTTATTTGAACTGACTTGGAGCACACTGAGCGAAAAAAATTTGTGTTCAGGGCACTTGTTAAAAAAAAAATCAGAGGCAATTGCTAAACATCATAGCTACCTAGGGTCACCACACCAGTTGGGATAATCAAGAGGCCAAGAAATAAAAAGGAAATAAGGAAAATGAGACCTCCATAAGGAGTTGTGAAAAGCTCTGACTTGTTCCTGGGAATCTAGAGGTGCATGTGCAGGGCTGGAATATGCCAAGAAAAGACTTGAGAAGATTTTAATATTTTATCCATGGCTGACCTAAGGCTCTTTGCAAGCAAAAAAAAAAAAAAAAAAAAAAAAAAAAAAAAAAAAAAAAAAAGAGAGAGAGATAAAGCATAGCTGTAAACTGCTAGAGCACTGAAAGTATACCCCAATCCACACCACTAGGCCTCTCTGCAAAGGGTGAGAGACATTGGTTCAAGGCATTTCAGGAAATTTCTCTGCAATCATAATCCAACTACTAAAATAACTGAGTGGTGACAAGACTTCAGTGGTTGCATATAAGAACACAGACTATAGAATTCATCCAGGAAAGTCACTAAACAAAGAAACAGACACAGCAAGAGAAACAACAAACTCTGGGAAAGGGGCAGAGACCTAATTCCCAGAGTTGCCATGCTATTTAATTTAAAATATACAGGTTTCAATAAAAATCACAGGACACATGAAAAATAGAAAAGTGTGTCCAATACACAGGAAAGAAAACAATCAATAGAAACTGGGGTTTAAAAAAACCCCACAGATACTAGACTTACAAGACAAAGATTTTAAGTCAAATACCATTCAAAGAACAAAATAAAATTAAATTAAAACGTAGTATCTGCCTCCCGAGGCAGGCAGATTAATTGAGTCCAGGAGTTCGAGATCGGTCTGTCAACGTAGCAAGATCCCATCCCTTCTAAAAATACAAAAGTTAGCTGGGCATGGTGGCGCACGCCTGTAATCCCAGCTATTAAGGAGCCTGAGTCACAAGAATCGCTTGAACCCGAGAGGCAGAGGTTGCAGTGAGCCAAGATTGCACCACTGCACTCCAAAGAGATTCTGTCTCAAAAAAAAAAAAAAAAAAAAAAGGAAAGAAAGAAAAAAATTTTAGATGAATGAATGAAAATGGAAACAAAAACACGTAATAAAACTAATAGGACGTAGCTAAGTCAGTGCTCAGAGGGAAATTTATAGCTATAATAACTGCCTACATTAAAAAATAAGAAAGACCTGAAAGCCATAACCTAAACTTTCACCTTAAAAAAAATAAAAAGAAGTAGAAACTAAACTCAAAGCAAGCAGCAGAAGAAAATGATAAAGACTGGAACTAAATTAAATGAAATAGAGAATAGGAAAACAATATAGAAAATCAAAGAAATCCAAAGTTGATCTTTGAAAAAATCATAAATGTTGACAAATCTGTAATTAGGTTGAGCAGGAAAAGAAAGAAGAAAGACTCAAATTACCAAAATCAGTTATAAACGAAGGAACAATACTACTGACCTTACAGAAATGAAGAGCATTAGAAGGGAATATTATACACAATTATATGCCAACAATTTAGATACTATAGATGAAATGGAAAAATTTCTACAAAGAATGGAATTTACTAAATATGACTCAAGAAGAAATATAAAATCTGAATAGAGCTATTATAACAAGGAAAGAGATCAAACTAATAATTTTTAAGCTTGTCATAACAAAAGGCAAAAGCATAGATGGCTACATTAATCAATCTTACTGAACTTTTAACGAAGAATTAATAGCAAATCCCCATGAATGCTTCCAAGAAAAGGATATTTTTAGCCCATTTTTGAAGTTAGTTTTACTTTGATCTCTAAATCAGATAATAACATTATAAGAAAACTACAAACTAATTTCCCTTAAGTATACAGATACAAAAATTCTCAATAAAATTCTAGCAATGTATAAATGCTAGCAATATACAACAATATATAAAAATGATTAATTGCTATAACCAATTTGAATTATTCCAGAAATAAAAGATTGAATTAACATCCCAAATCAATTAACAAAATGCATCATATCAATATAGAATAAACCACATGATCATCTAAATAGACATGAAAAAGATTTTGACAAAATCCAATATTTTTTCATGATGAAAATATTAAACCTAGAATTGGAAAAAAGCTTGCTCAACTTGGTAAAGAACATAAAAACACAGGGTTGACATTATCTGAATTAGACAGCACAAAGAATACCACCAAATCATCTTGTATATGGAAAATCCTGAGGAATTCAGGAAAAAAAAATCAGAATTAATCAGTGTCTCAGCACAGTTTTAGACTAAAAGATCAATCTGCAAAAATCACTTGTGTTTCCATGCACCAGCAATGAACAAACTGAAAATAAAATTAAGAAAAAATTCCATTTATAATTTATAATATCATCAAAAAGAATAAAATAGTTAAAAGAACAATAGAAGTGCAAAACTTGTAGGGAAAACTATAAATAATGTTGAAAGAAATTAAGGAAGATAGAAATAAACAGAAAGCCATCTTATGATCATGATTTGGAAGACAATAATATTAATATAGCCATATTCTCTAAATTAATCTATAAATTCAATGCAACTATTATGAAAATTCCTACTGCTTCATTTTTTGCAACAATTAACAAGCTTACCCTGAAATTTACCTGGGCATGCAAGGGATCCAGAATAACTTAAATGATATTGAAATAAAGAACAAAGTTGGAGGACTTACACTTCTCAATTTCAAAACTCAATTTCAAAACAAATCTATAGTAATCAAGACAGTGTGGTACTAGCATAAGTAGAGACAGATAGAACAACAGAATAGAACTGGAAGTTCAGAAGTAAACTCTTATATTTATGGTAAATTGATTTTTCACAAGGGTTTCAAGTCAATTCAATGTGGGAAAAGAAATCTTTTCAAGAATTGGCACTGGGACTACTGGATATTTTCGTGTAAAATAAAATGGAAATGAGCCCCTATCTCACATTCCATTCAGAAATTAATTCAAAATGGATCATAGTCCACAATATAAGAACTAAAACTGTAAAACTCTTAGAAGAAAACAATAATGGTAATTATTCATTGACCTTGAATTAGGTAATGACTTCTTAAATATGAGACCAAAAGTACAAGTATGAAAAGAAAAAGAAATAGATAAATTGGACATCATTAAAATGTAAAAACTTGCATTTTCAAAAGACACCATTAATAAAGTGAAAAGACAGCCCATGGAATGGGAGAAAATATTTGCAAATCATGTATCTCCTAAGAACTTCTGTTCAAGATATACAAAGCACTCTTATGACTCAACAATAAAAATAAAAAGTACTCCAATTTTTAAAAATGGGCAAATGATTAGAATAGACATTTCTCCAAAGAAAATACATTAATGGTCAATGGTCAATGATTATCTAAATAGACATGAAAAAGATTGTGACAAAATCCAATATTTTTTCATGAATAAGCACATAAAAAAATGGTTAACATTTCTAGTCAACAGAGAAATATAAGTCAAAACCACAATGTGATAGACTTCACACTCACTATAGTGGATAACAAAAATAAAAAGGACAAATCATAACAAGTGTTACCAAAAATGTGAAAAAACTGAAGTCTTAATACATTGTTAAGAACATGAAATACTGAAGCCTCTTTGGAATCTTTGACAGTTCCTCAAAAAGTTAAACAAAGATTTAACATATGGTCCAGTCGTCCCCCTGCATAAGTATATTCCAAGAGAAATGAAAATATATGTACACATAAATATTTGTACTGGGATATTCATAGTATTCCTAATAGCAAAACACTGGAAACAACCCAAATGTCCATCCACTGTTGTATAGGAAAAATGTGTTATATCTGTACAATGGAATGTTATTTGGCAATAAAAGCGAATGAATTACTAATACATGCACAACATAGATGAACATTGAAAACATTATGTTAAGGGAAAGAAGCCAGTCATAAGAGCATATATCCTATGATTCCATTTCTATGACATATTCAGGATAGGAAAATCCATATAGTCAGAAAGTAGTTTAGTGATTTCCAGCAGCTGCAGGGAGGGTGAATGGGGAATGACTGCTAATAGTCACAGAGTTTCTGTGTAGGGTGATGAAAATGTACTAAAACTAGATAATGGTGATTATTGTGTAACTGTGAATATAGTAAAAAACATGAATTGTATTCTTTAAAAGGGTGAATTTTATGGTATGCAGGTTTTATCTAAATAAAACTATCATAAAAAATATTGAATTGCATGCTCTCATTTTATTTTTGAAGAGACATGGGTCTCACTATGTGGCCCAGGCTAGAGTACAGTGGCTATTCACAGGCATGATCATAGCACACTGTACAAGCCTCAAATTCCTGACTCAAGCAATTCTCCTGCCTCAGCTTCCCAGGTAGTTGGGACTTTAAGGACATGCTCAGTTCATCATGTTTTAAGATTGATGGCAAATAAGCTCAAGATAGCTTGAAGAGAGTTCTGGTTCCTAAAAGGCTGATTAAGCTCCTATTAGACTGACATTCTTAAATACATCAACTACAACTCTAGACAATTATAAAAACGAACAACTTCAAAAAATGTGAACAAAATAAGACAGATGGTGGAGTGGACCATAAACTTGGAAAACGTATCTTACGTGTATTGAATTTTCTGTTTTAGGAATTTTAGCCTGAGGAAAAGCTGAAGTTGAATAAAGGAAACTCACACTTTCTCTGCTCTGAAGATCCAAAGGATTAAGTTCAGGAAAATCATAGCTGTTGAAGAGTAAGGGGGAAATATTAGAAATGAGAGATACTGCAAGGTAGAGAGGCACCAAGTTCTGTGATAGACTCAGCTTAAATTTCCAGCTGAGTCGTGAACCACACGTGCCTGAGACAAACACAAAGCAGCACATATAAGGGTTAAAACAAATAAACAAACACACAAAATTAAAAAGAAAAAGAGCTTTTAACTTGCATTTGAGCTGCTGACCAAGAAACAGCATTTGTAATTTCAGTACAATCAATTTAATTGCCTGTTAAAATGAAAATATCAGTACTTGGCCGGGCGCGGTGGTTCAAGCCTGTAATCCCAGCACTTTGGGAGGACGAGACGGGTGGATCACGAGGTCAGGAGATCGAGACCATACTGGCTAACACGGTGAAACCCCGTCTCTACTAAAAAAATACAAAGAAAAACTAGCCAGGCGAGGTGGCGGGCCCCTGTAGTCCCAGCTCCTCGGGAGGCTGAGGCAGGAGAATGGCGTAAACCCGGGAGGCGGAGCTTGCAGTGAGCTGAGATCCGGCCACCGCACTCCAGCCTGGGTGACAGAGCAAGACTCCGTCTCAAAAAAAAAAAAAAAAAAGAAAAGAAAAAAAAAAAAAAAGAAAATATCAGTACTCGGTTAAGCCTTCAAGTTGGTTGACTAGAAGCAGCTATTATGTGCCACTCTGACAGAGAAAAGAAAAAGGGATGTGTAAATACTTGATCTTCAACTGAAATATCCAGATGGACATCTTCGGATTAATCAAGGAATCAGCTCTATGGGTGGAGAATGGAGAGGAGCGAGACTGGACAACTGCCCATGGGGAGTGGCACAGAATCAGGAGAGCAGAGAATCGGTGAGTGAGCGAGCATTCCTGGCGACTCCTATTTCTGACACAGACCTTTGCAGCCCTGGGCTCAGGAGATCCCCTCAAGAACTCACCCCACGAGGGCCTTCAGACTGATATGAAGACCTATGTGGTGCTCACGCAGGATTTTTTGCTTCCTAGTTCGGCTAAATTCGGGTTCTTGTCTAACAGACACATGAAAGAGTGAGGACAGCGGAATTTATTAAGCAAAAGGAAAGCTCTCGACAAAGAGAGGGGTCCTGCACCCAGGTTTCCATCTCACAGAATTGAATGCCAGGCCACCACACGGGATTTGAGGTCAGGCTCCTCCCCGGCAAAAGGCGTGATTTCCTGGTGGCTCCACCCCATTCGCCCAGCAGTGCACCAGGGGCATGCCCAGACAAGCCGGCTGTGCATATTCCCCATCTGCACAAAGCATCTGGTGTAAAGACTTGTAGGGTGGGTTGGAGATTCTACAGGGACCTTTCCCTATTTGCCTAGGCATTTGGCTGTCTCCTGCCTGTATCACTGCCTGGGCAGAGCTGCCACTAAGGCACATGTGGAGTCCCAGTGCATTGGATCCCTGGGCTCCAGCTGTAGCAATGGAGTAAGTCGGGCTCCCTTGCATGCCCCCAGGAAAAGGGCGAATCCAGGGGGCTGAGCAGTGATGGACTGCAGGCCTTGCCTCCACTGAACCTCACAAAGTGGCCTAGGATGACGGTCCATAGCAGCTCTGCACTTCACTTGGACAGAGTGCCCAGCAGGGGAGGCAGGCTGCCATCTTTGCTATCTGGCAGCCCTTGCCGCTGTTGCCTTCAGGCTCTGGAAAGTGCCTGGTGACCTGGGACTGGAGCAGACCCCCAGCACAGCATAGCCACCTCACAGAAAAGCAGCCAGACTGTTTTTTACGTGGGTCCTCAATCTCTCTTCTCCTCACTGGGCAGGACGTCCCAACCTGAAACTCCAACCATCCTCCACTGGTAGCTGCTCCACATTTCCATGGGTCGGAGCTCCCACAGGGAGGGGCAGGTCACCATGTTTGCTACTTCACAGCCCTAGCTGCTGTTGCCTTCAGGCTCTGGAGACTGTGCAATGATTAGGGGATGGTGCAGGGCCTCCATACAGTGCAGCAGCTCCACAGAAAAGCAGCCAGACTATTTTTTATGCAGGTCCTCAATTCTGCTTCTCACTGGCGGGACCTCCCAAGCTGGGACCCCAGCCACCCCTTGTGGGGACTCTTGGGTTGCAGCTCTGTACTTCCCTGAGACAGCACTCCCAGATGGAGGGGCAGGCCACCATATTTGCCGTCTGGCAGCCCTCAGGCTCTAGAGGTTGTGTGGTGATTAGGGACTGGAATGGATCCCTGGCACAGTGCAGCTGCCCTATGGAAAAGTGGCTGGGCAGTTCTCCACGTAGGTCCCCATCCCAACTTCTCCTTACTGGGTGGGGCTTCCTGACGGGGGACTCCAGCACAACAACCCTGCCCCTGCCTGAACACTTCAGTCAGAGGCAGCTCTGCATTTCTCTGAGGAGGAAACCCTAGAGACAGTCACCATTGCAGCTGCAGCTGCAGTGGTACCACACTAACTCTCCTCATTCTGGGGAAGGAACTAAGGACCTAGTCACTACGCTGGCATCTCCAGCACACAAAAGCAACCACATGGAGGGGAGCCCAGTCTCTCTTCCCTGTAAGCCTTCACCCCCAACTCTTCACCAGGTAGGACCACCAGCTCAGGAGTGCAGATTAGCTGCCCCACCCACAGCTGAGCCTACCCTCTAGTAGTGGCTCTGAGTTTACCTAGAGATGGGCTCCCAGAGGCAACTGACAGCCCCTCTGCCACTGCCACAGAAGTGGTTCTGCTCCTGTTGCCCTTGGTCTGGGGAAGAAACAAAGAACCTGAGGCCTTCACTTGCACTTTCAGCATGCCACAGTCACCATACAGCGAGGGGACCAGTCTCTGCTCCATATGAGCCCTGGACCCCCAGCTCTTCAACATGTGGAATCCACAGCTCACACAAGCAGTGCAGCAGCCACACCCCTTGGCTGAACATTTCCAGTAGCAGTGGCTCCACATTTCTCTGAGGTGGAGCTCCCAGAGGCAATTGAAAGCTCTTCTGTAACTGCTGCTGCCAGTGCAGTGGTATTTCCCATGCTGCTGTCAGATTGGGGAAGGAACAAAGACCCTGAGTGCCTTGACTATATCTCCAGCAAGCTTCAGTTGTCCTACAAAGAAGAGGCCAGTCTGTCTCCCATGGGACCCACCTGAACCCTTCCAATCACCAGGCAGGGCCCCCACAGGTTGGGCCCACAGTGAAGCCACCCCATCTCAGGTGATGGATAGCAGCTCCACATCTCTCTGGAGTGGAATCCCAAGAGGCAAGGGAAGACCGTCTGCAACAACCACTGCTAAGGAAAGCTTGAGCTCAGCTCAGAGCTGCAGTGTTCAGCCTGGGAATGCTAAGCCATGATCTGCAGCTAGCACTCCAGTGGGAGAGGAGCCCACACTTTCAGAGCACTGAGAGGGAGCACAGGTGCATTCATGAAGAAATACAGAGGAGCCATGAGGCTGAGCAAGAGCCTACCTACTGGCCATTATGTTTAAGTGCCACCTACTGGATCATAGCCCAAAAATTACCCTCATGCTGTTCTTGTGATAATGAGTGAGTTCTCATGAGATCTGATGGTTTTATAAGGGACTTTTCCCCTTTTGCTCATTCTTTTGCCTCCTACTGCCTTGTGAAGAACAGGTTTGCCTCCCCTTCTGCCATGATTATAAGTTTCCTGAGGCTTCCCTAGCCCTGTGAAACTGAGTCAATTAAACCTCTTTCCTTTATAAATTACCCAGTCTCAGATATGTCCTTATATATGGCAGCATGAGAACAGACTGATACACCAAGCAAGGGTTATCAACCAGACTGTAATGGCTGAAATGACAGAGATAGAATTCAGAATATGAAAAAACCAAGATCATCAAGAATAAGAACTTTGAAACCCAATCCAAGGAATGTAAGGATTACAATAAAACAATATGGGAGCTGATAGACAAAATAGCCATTATAAGAAAGAAGCAAACTGACCTGATGTAGCTGGAAAACACACTGCAAGAAATTCTTAATGCAATTGCAAGTATTAACAATAGAATAGACCAAGCTGAGGAACAGAATCTTAAGAGCTTGAAGACTGGATCTCTTAAATAACTCAGTCAGAAAAAAATTAAGAAAAAAGAGTAAAAAAGAACATACAACCTCCAAGAAATATGGGACTATATAAAGAGACCAAATCTACAACTTATTGGCATCCCTGAAAGAGAAAACAAGTAACTTGGAAAACACATTTCAGGGTATCATCCATGAAAACTTCCCCAACCTCATTAGAGAGGCCAATATTCAAATTTGGAAAATGCAGAGAACCCCTACAAGAGACATTATACAAGAAGTCTGTCCCCAAGACACATAAACATCAAATTTCCAATCTTGAAATGAAAGAAAAAATGTTAAAGGAAGCTAGCGGGAAAGGGAGATAACCTATAAAGGGAACTGCATCAGGTTAACGGCAGACCTTTCAGTAAAAACCCTACAAGCTAGAAGAGATTTGGGGCCTATATTCAGCATTTCCAACCAAGAAATTTGTATCTAATCAAACTCAGATTCATAAGTGAAGAAGTAAGTTCCTTTCCAGACAAGCAAATGCTGAGGGAATTTGTTACCACCAGACATGCCTTTTAAGAGGTCCTGAAAGGAATGCTAAATATGGAAAGGAAAGACTTTTTAAGTGTACTTAAAAAAACACTCATGTGCACAGACTCTTGATGCTATAAAGTAACCATGCAAAACATTCTGCATAATAACCAGCTAAAAACACAATGACAGGATCAAATCTGCACATATTAATAACCTTGAATGTAAACAGTCTAAATGCCTCAACTAAAAGGCACAGAGTGGCATGCTAGGTAAGAATCATAACCCAGTGGTATGCTGTCTTCAAGAGCCCCATCTAATATGCAGTGACATCCATGGAGAAAAACTTACCAAGCAAATGGGAATCAGAAAATATCAAAGGTTGCAATCCTAATTTCAGACAAAACAGACTTTAAACCAACAAAGATACAAAAAGACAAAGAAGGGCATTACATAACAGTAAAGGGTTCAGTTCAACAAGAAGACCTAACTATCCTAAACATATACCCAGCCAACGCAGGAGTACCAAGGTTCATAAAGCAAGTTCTTAGAAATCTATGAAGAGAGTTAGAATCCGACACAATATTAGTGCGAGACTTCAGTACCCCACTGACAGTATTAGACAGATTACCAAGGCAAAATACTATAAAGATACTTAGGACCTGAACTCGACACTTGACCAAATGAACCTAGTAGATATCTACAGAATTCTTTACTCAATAACCACATAATATATATTCCTCTCATTGCCACATGGCTCATACTCTAAAATCAACCACACAATTAGACAATCTCAACAAATTCAAAAAAATCTCAGCAAATTCAATAAAACCTAAATCATACCAGTCCCACTCTTGGAAAACTCAGTGCAATACAAATAGAAATCAAAACTAAGAAAATCACTAAAACCATACAATCTTATGGAAATTAACCTGCTCCTGAATGACTTTTGAGTGAATAACAATTTTAAGGCAGAAATCAAGAAATTCATTGATATTAATGAAAACACAGTGTACCAAAATCTCTGGGACACAGCTAAGGCAGTGTTAAGAGGGAAGTTTATAGCACAAAATGCCCATATTACAATCAGAGGAACTAGAGAAGCAAGAGAAAACCAACCCCAAAGCTAGCAGAAAACAAATAACCAAAATAAGGGGTCAAATTGAGATGCAAAAAAACATACAAATGATCAAATAATCCAGGAGCTTATTTGTTGAAAAAAAATTAATAAGATAGATAGACTGCTAGCTAGACTAATAAAGGAAAAAAAAGAGGAGATCAACATCACACTGAAAGGACAAAAGCTAGAAGCATTCTGTATTAGTTTGTTCTCACACTGCTAATAAAGACATATCGAAGACTGGGTAATTTATAAAGGAAAGAGGTTTAATTGACTCACAGTTCAGCATGGCTGGGGAAGCCTTAGGAAATTTACAATCATGGCAGAAAGTGGAGCAAACATGTCCTTCTTCATATGGCAGCAGCAAGAAATGCAGAACAAATGTAGAGGAAAAGCCCCTCATAAAACCATCGGACCTCATAAGAGCTCACTATCATGAGAACAGCATGGAAGTAACTGCCCCCATGATTCAATTACCACCCACCAGGTCCTTCCCATGACACGTGGGGATTATGTGAACTATAATTGAAAATAATATTGACAGAGGACACAGCCAAATCATATCACATTCCCCTTGAAAACCAGGAATGCCCACTGTCACCACTCCTATTCAACATAATACTAGAAGTCTTGGCAAGGCAATCAGGCAGGAGAAAGAAATAAAAGGCATCCAGGTAGGAAGAGGGGAAGACAAACTATCCGTTTGCAGATGCCATGACTAGATATCTAGAAAGCCCTATAGTCTCTGCCCAAAAGCTCCTTAATCTGATAAACAAATTCAGCAGTGTTTGAGGATACAGAATTAATCAACATAAAAAAGTAACATTCCCATATACCAACAAAACTCAACCTAAGAATTAAATCAGGAATGCAATTCTATTGACAACTGCCACAAAAACAATCAAACGCCTGGGAATGAAGCTAACCAGGAAGGTGAATGATCTCTACCATGAGAATTACAAAACACAGATCAAAAAAATCAGAGATAACACAAATGGCAAAACCTTTCATGCTCATGAATTGGAAGAATCAATATTGTTAAAATAGCCATATTACTCAAAGCGATTTATAGATTCAATGCTATTCCTATCAAACTACCAACTTCATTTTTCACAGAATTAGAAAAAAAAAAAAAAACCATTCTAAAATTTATATGGAACCAAAAAGAGAACCTAAATAGTCAAAGCAATCCTAAGTCAAAAGAAGAAAGTCAGAGGCATCACATTACCCAACTTTATACTACAAGGCTATGGTAACCCAAACAGCATGGTACTGGTACAAAAGCAGACACATAGACCAATGGAATAGAACAGAGAACACAGAAATAATGCCACATATCTACAACCACCTGGTCTTCAACAAAGCTGACCAAAACAACCAATGGTGAAAAGACTTTCTGTTCAACTAATGGTGCTGGGATGACTAGATACCCATAAACAGAAGATTCAGTCTGGAACTCTTTCTTATACTATACACAAAAATCATCTCAAGATGGATTAAAGACTTAAATGTAAAACCTAAACCTGTAAAATCTCTGGAAAATAACTTAGGAAAAAACATTCTGGAACTAGGACCTGGCAAAGATTTCATGATGAAGATGCCAAAAGTAATTGCAACAAAAACAAAAATTTACAAATGGGACCTAATTAAACTAAAGAACTTCTGCACAGCAAAAGGAACTATCAACAGAATATAAAAAAACCTATAGGCCGGGCGCGGTGGCTCAAGCCTGTAATCCCAGCACTTTGGGAGGCCGAGACGGGCGGATCACGAGGTGGCGGGCGCCTGTAGTCCCAGCTACTCGGGAGGCTGAGGCAGGAGAATGGCGGGAACCCGGGAGGCGGAGCTTGCAGTGAGCTGAGATCCGGCCACTGCACTCCAGCCTGGGCGGCAGAGCGAGACTCCGTCTCAAAAAAAAAAAAAAAAAAAAAAAAAAAAAAAAAAAAAAAAAAAAAAAACAAAAAAAAAACACCTATAGAGTGAGAGAAATTATTTACACTATATGCAAATACTTTGCACTTTATGCAATTCAGCAAAGGTTTAATATCTAGAAACTATAAGGAACTTAAACAAATTTACAAGCAAAAAACTAACAGCCCCATTAAAAAGTGGCAAAGGACATGAACAGACACTTTTCAAAAGAAAACATACATGTGGCCAAGCAGCATATGAAAAAATGCTCAACATCACTAATCATTAGAGAAATGAAAATCAAAAGCACAATGAGATATCATCTCACACCTGTCAGAATGGCTATTACTAAAAAGTCAAAAAATAACTGATGCTGGAGAGGTTGTAGAGAAAAGAGAACACTGAAAGGAGTGTAAAAATCAGTTCAGTCATTGTGTGTGAACTAATTCTTCATGAGAAATTAGTGTGTGGTGATTCCTCAAAGAACTTAAAACAGAATTACATTTGACTCAGCAATCCCATTATTGGGTATATACTCAAAGGAATATAAATCCTTCTGCCATAAAGACCTATACATGCATGTGTTGACTGCAACACTATTTACAATAGCAAAGACATGGAATCAAGCCAAATACCCATTAACAGTAGACTGGATAAAGAAAATGTGCTAAATATACACCATGGAATACTAGGTAGCTATAAAAAAGAATGAAATTATGTCCTTTGCAGCAACATGAATGGAGCTGAAAGCCAGTATCCTAAGCAAACTAATGCAAGAACAAAAAAACCAAATACTGCACATTCTCATTTATAAGTAGAAGCTAACCAATGAGAACACATGGACACAAAGCAAGGAACAAGATGCACCAGAACTTACTTAAGAGTCAGGGATGGGAGGAGGGAGAAGATCAGAAAAAAATATCTATTGAGTACTATACTTATCACCTGGGTGACAAAATAATCTCTACACCAAATCCCCATGACACACAGTTTACTTATATAACAAACCTGTGCATGTACCCTTGAATGTAAAATAAAAGTTTAAAAAAAGAGAGAAAATAGCAGTACTCTTCAAAGGAACAAAAAAGGAGTACAGAGTCCTTTTAACATGGCAATCCCAATGTCTAGAATCTGTAAAGGCACAACATAAAAAGAAACAGGAATATGTGACCTATTGTCTAGATGAGATAACCAACATTGACCAACCTCAAAATGATTTAGGTATGGAATTAGCATATAGGGAATTTAAAGCAGTTATCATATCTCTTTTAAAGCTGTAAATTTTTGTAAATAAAAGATAGTTGCAATGCATGAAGAGATAGGAAACTTCAGCAGCGAAATATATGCAACATCAAATAAAGAAAGTTACAGAACTTAAAATATCTGTCTTATAAATGTCTGACATGTAATATGCTGTGTATGCATTTAGCAGGAGGAAAAAGAAGACAGAAGAAATATCCAGTAAACTTGAAGATAGATCAGTCTAAGAATTATTCAGTCTAAGAATTAGGAAATTATTCAGTCTAAGAATTAGGAAACATAAAGATCAAAAAATAAAGAAAGAAAGTTTTACTGGCTTGTTGAATAATATCAAATGATCTATTTTTATGTGTAATTGGAGTGTCAGAAGAAGAGAGAGAAGAGAGCAGAATCAAATTTGAAGAAATAATGGCTACTTTTTTCAAAACTTGGTAAAAGACATAAATTTAAAGATTTAAGAAACTCAGCAATCTACAAACAGGAAAAATATGAAGAAAATCATACGTAGGTATAATAAAAAAAAATACAAAACCAAAAGAAAAGAGAAAATATTTCAAAGCAGGCAAAGAAAAATTAAATATTATATACATCAGAATAAAGTGAATTATTTTACTGTTCACTTATTAGAAACCTTGGAGCATGGAAGACAGCAGAGAAAGTGTTAAGCTGGTGAAAGCAAAAAATCAAACAAAAATGTCAACCAACAGTTCTATATCCAGCACTATTATTCTTCCAGAATGTGGAGGAAAATACATTTTCAGGTGAAAAAAACCTTTAAGACAATCAGCTGCCAGCAGACATAAATTAAAAGAATTGCCAAGGGAAGCTCTGAGGCTAAAGAGAAATAATATCCTTCTTTCTCATATCCTCAGAAGGAATTAAGAGCACTGAAAATGGCAAAAACATCTTAAATTACAATTTCAATTTCCTCTTTTAAAAAAAAACTTTGCATGAATATTTAAAGCAAAAATCATAACCTTGTCTCATATGGTTTATAATGTATGTATAAGCAAAGCATAAATGCATGACAGGAAAAATATGAGAGGTGGAGAACAATAGAAAGTCCTACAAATATGGTCCAGAATATGGAACTTACAATTGCAAATTATCTGAATTTTATGTGAAATGGCACAAGATTAACTCTACTGTGAAAAAGTAAAGACCTGTAGTTTAATCTATACTGCAACCACTAAAAAATTCAAAGAAGTATATCTAAAATGCCAATAGATAAAATGGCATTTTAAAATGTCATTTTAAAATCCAAAAGAGGACAAAAACACAGGGCCAGAGAATCAAAACACATAGAGGACAAACAAAAGACACATCATAAAATAGGAGAAGTAAACCCAATCCTATCGACGATTATATTAAATATAAATGACTAAACTCTCCAATTAAAAGTCAGAGATTATCAAAACATAAAAATTGAGACTCGCCTATTTGCTATCTTCAAGAAGCTCAATTTAAATGAATTGATACATTTAAATACATATTAAATTTAAAGACACATTTAATACACTGAATGTATTAGACTGAAAGTGAGTGATAGAAAAGATATGCCAAAGGAACAGCAAGCATAACAAGGCCAGAGTGGCTACATTAATATTAGATAAAATAACTTTAAGACAAAAAGTACTAGTAGAAATAAAGAGGGAGAATTCATAATGATAAAAAGTTTAAATCATTTGGGAGCCAAAACGACCATTAATGTGTGTAATTCTAATTACAGAACATTAAAATACAGGAAGCAGAAATAAACATACTTAAATATTGTAGATTTTAACACTCCTGTCTTAGTAATTTATACAATACTTCAACAAAAAAATTAAATAAATACAGAAATTATCTAACAACACTTTAAACATCAAGGTAATTGATATTTATAAACATTACAGCCAAATGAGAATAAATGGTTTGTCAAACACAAATTAAACATTCAAGATGATAGGCCATATATTGAGCCATGAATTGCACCACAAAATGTATTTAAAAGGATTGAAATTGTACAAAGGGTGTTTTCTGATCACGACAGAATTCAATTAGAAAGATAAAAATAAGATATCTAGGGGAAAACTTCAAATATTTGCAATGTAGACAATAGACTTCTAAATAATTCATACATCAAAGAAGAAATAACAGAGGAAATAAGGTACCATGTCAAACTGAATAATTACAAAAATTCATAATATCAAAATATGTAAGATGCAGCTAAGGAAACACTTAAAGGCAAAAGTATATCTTAAAAATACTTATGTTGGAAAGGAAGATGGTCTAAAACTAATGACCTAAAGCCTATCTAGAGGATGTGGAGAAATAGGAACACTTTTACACTGTTGGTGGGATTATAAACTGGTTCAACCATTGTGGAAAACAGTATGTCAATTCCGCAAGGATCTAGAACTAGAAATACCATATAACCCAGCCATCCCATTACTGGATATATACCCAAAGGATTATAAAACATGCTGCTATAAAGACACATGCACATGTATGTTTATTGCGGCACTATTCACAATAGCAAAGACTTGGAATCAACCCAAATGTCCATCAGTGACAGACTGGATTAAGAAAATGTGGCACATATACACCATGGAATACTATGCAGCCATAAAAAAGGATGAGTCTGTGTCCTTTGTAGGGACATGGATGCAGCTGGAAACCATCATTCTCAGCAAACTATCGCAAGAACAGAAAACCAAACACCACATGTTCTCACTTATAGGTGGGAATTGAACAATGAGATTACTTGGACTCTGGAAGGGGAACATCACACACCAGGGCCTATTATGGGGAGGAGGGAGAGGGGAGGGATGGCACTGGGAGTTATATCTGATGTAAATGACAAGTTGATGGGTGTTGACGAGTTGATGGGTGCAGCACACCAACATGGCACAAGTATACATATGTAACAAACCTGCACGTTGTGCACATGTACCCTAGAACTTAAAGTATAACAAAAAATAAAAAAAAAGAAGCTAGTAAGAGAAGAGAAAATTAAGTGGAAAATAAGTGAAAGGAAGGAAATAATCAGGATAACAGCAGAAATTAATGAAATAGAAAACAGACAAGAAATAGATAAATTATCAAAGCCAGAAGTGGGTTCTTTCAAAAAATCAACACAATAATAAGTCTCTAGCTAGCTTGATCAAGAAAAAGAGAAGGAACCAGTAAGAAGAATGAAAGTGTAGTTATCACAACAGGTCCTAGAGACATTGGATAATGAGACAATCTTTGAACAAATTTACCCAATAAGTTTGATAACTTAGATGAAATGGAGAAATCCTGGGGAAGCAGAGAGCAGAGAGAGATAGCTTACCAAAATTAACGTATGAAGAAATTGAAAGTCTAAATATCCCTATGTCTAATAAATAAACCAATTATTAAAGCCTTTCTACAAAGAAAACTGCATGTCTTTATGGTTTCATTTGTGAATTATGTGAAATATATAAGAAGAAAAAGTACAAAGCTTATACAAAGGTTTATAGACATTAGAGGAAGAGAGAACACTTAGTAATTCATTTTATGAGGCCAGTATAATCCTAATACTAATAGCTGACAAACATTATTAAAAAATTACCAATCAATATCCCTCATAGATATACATGCAAAAATCTGTTATAAAATATTGAATAAAATTTCAGATTTATTCAAAATAGTCGAATATTGAAAACAACCATATGTATGTAAGTAGAAGAATAAATCAACTGCAGTATATTTATACAGTGGAATGCTACTCAGCAATACAAAGAACAAACTATTGAAACACACAACATGGCTGAATATCAAAAACTGTGCTGAGTAAGAGGTCTTACATAAGATAGTACACACAGTGTGGTTTCATTTATTTGGAGTTCTAAGACAAACAAAACTAATTTGTGGTGGAAAAATGTAAGACAACTTTTGACTTTGAGAGCAAAAAGGGAGGAATTGACTAAAAATTTTATTAAAGAATTTTCTAATGGTAATATTCTATATCTTTGTAAGAACTTGAGTTACATAGAATCTGTCAAAATTCACCAAACATACACTTAGTACATGTGCATTTTATTCTGTACAAATTTTACATTAAAAAGTGCAAAAAAGATTAAACTCTAATGCAATGGATGCTGAAATATTTAAGGAGAAATATGCTGACATATTTCTAAAAAGTAAGATGAATTAATTAATAGCCAGATGGATGGATATATGAGAATACATTATGATAAAACAAGACCAATATAATGTTAATTTCAAGCATACAACAAAGTCTACTCTGTCTATTATAAAAAATATCACACTTTATATTTGACATTTTTAATGATAAAATGATCAAAAAATGGTTTGGAGTTCTATACCTTACACTATGGAAAATTTATCCTTTAGGGATTTGAAGGACCAGCAATCTATGGAATCTTAATATAATTATGAGACTATCTGAAAAAGAAACCATATTCAATGTAATACGGCTGTGAAATGAGAAACCAGCAATACCGCTATGAAATGAGAAACCAGTTCTGGAAGGAATTTTTCAAATCTTTCTTCTAATGGGTTAGGACTAAGAATCTTGGTTCTAAGCCTTCTCCATTTTTCTCACTTAACTCTTGCATCAAGCAGATTATTTGAGCCACAGATTCAGGATGTTCCTACTTCTATGCCAGTACCACACATTTCCTCTGAGCAAATGTTCATTTTTAAAGGTAAACATACAAGCAAAATTCTCTGCCTAAAGTTTCCATCAGTTTTCATGTTCCATATGCTTCAAAGTCCCACAGTAAATCTGATAAGCTACTAGTAGCTTTTCTTCTCTTTAAATTGGACTATATTACAAAAATTGACTGGATGAATAAACCAACAAACAAAGGAAATGAACAAAGGAATGAATAAATATCATTTAGCTAAGGCTAACAATTGAGCCCTTTAAGCTGGATTCCAGTTTCAATGAGCATTTGGGTAGCTTGCCAGTATCTTTGTCTATTGTGTAGAACTGAGTTTAATCCTTATATCCTGGCTGTCCTCAAACCCACGGACTAAACAGAAATCTTTTTGTTCAAAGACAAGTAGACAGAAAATGTCAACATATAACTTGTAAAAAAGAAATCAGCAGGACAGAAGTGTAAATTCTTCCCATGATTAGATTTAGATGATCATAGAAAAGGGAAAGTGCTTTAAAAAATGTTTGCTTTGTATTCTCACTATAAGCATATATTACTCAACGTATTTTCATCTTTGTATTCTCTAGCACCAGGAACAAAATAAATGTAAATATTTTTGAGTGAGTGAATGAATTTCTATTATTCAAAAAGATGACTTTAAAAATGATAGAAGAATGAAGATAAATTAAATCACTGTTGAAATCTGGAAGTTGCTAATTGATACTGCAGAAAATAAAACAAGTAATTCAAAGGATAGTCTCGAAAAATACTTGTAAAATGAAGAAAAAGAAAACATAAATTTAAAGTTAGAGAGAGAATATAATGGATTAGAGTTTCTAAAGTTTATAAAAGATTTTAGAATTAAAATGGAAAGAGGTGTAAGAAGCAGAGTAATGAAAGGAGACACAAATATCATGGTAAGTTACCTACATCTGAAAGGTGAATCCTTAGCACTTGCTACCATGTAAAATATTATAAATGTTTACCTATGTTATATAATATCTTTTTTATCTACTAGAATTTATGCTCCAGGAAAACTGGAATTTTTGTCTTTTGGTTTGCTATTATTTGCCCACTACCTAAAATACTGTCTCATATACATAAATATACAATAAATGCCTATTGCCATAGGCATGCTTATTGAAGAAATGAACTAGTTTTTAACTGCTTTGTTTAAAAGAACATCTGAGCAAGTTAGCCTTGGCTAAATGAAACAGGAGTGGTGGTGGTGCTGTATGGATAGGTAGGAAGCCAAGTATATTTTGAACAAAACAATTAAAATCACACTGTCCCCAGATTCCTCTTCTGTAACAAATGCTTTTCTTTAAGAAATAAAGAAATTTAGCTCAAAAAACTGTTTATGATTCCAAAATTGCATTATTAAATAAGCTACCTTTTGTGCACAAACAGGAACAAAATCTCAAGTTTTCACAAAATTTAAAATATTACAGTTCATAAATTTACTTAAAAGAGTGCTTTGGGTAACTTAAAAGTTTTATCAAAATTGAAGCTCAGGAAAGAAAAATAAGGCAGTTTAAAAACTGGTAATTTAAAGGTCAACCAAAGTCATAGAATTACATGGATAAGAGGACAACCACTATGGAGGAAAAAAGTTAATGCAGCTTAGACTAAAGGGTGTATTAAGTCGACTAAATGGAATATTAAATGTAAAAATGACACAGAATAAAGAATATGTAGGCATATATGCATATACAATACATATATAGTATGTGTTTATAGATATAAATATGGATAAATGATAAGCAGTAGACGGATGCTAGATAGTTGCTGTGTGTGCACACGTGCACGTGTGAAGGTATGCGTTATGTTTTACTTTCAGAATAATCAGTCAAAACTTCAGTGAGTGAAGAAGGAGAAGTGAGGACGTGGAGGGAAGACAATGGCAGTGTCTTCTGAACAATGTTAGCTGTTCTCTTGCTTCCAGTGTGAAAGGTGGCAGGAAATCTGGAAACACTGTCAGGCCCCACTTCCTCCGTCCCATTCCACATCCACTAATGCCTTTTGTGAATCTATAAAAACAAGAGCCTTCTTCAATGCCACTAATGCCTCAGGGTCACATGAGGTATTTCTTCTTTTTGCTCAGACTCCTCAAAATGTGGCTTAGTTGAATCTCTGTTATTAATGTGCCTTGTAATTTAGCTTTAATTTCCTTGGTAAACAAAGCCCAAAATAAGGACCTGTGTTCCTACTCCTCAGGGAGTAGGATTGAGGAATGGGGAAGAATAGAAGAGAGAAAAGATAATATAAGGGTGTGTTCTTTAGGACAGCATGGAGGACACATGTGGCTCAATCCCACCCAGAACTGTCTAAGGAGCATAGAAAATGCTGTTACAGCGGGTAAATGGTGTTACAGAGGGTAAATGAGGAGAGTTATTTCTATTTCAGCTTCTATCTAGCATGGATTGGGAGATGTTCCTAAGGGCATTAACTCCTTCAAATCTCCTGTTTTCACAGGCTGGTTGCTCCTTCCACCTTCTGTAAAATGAGAGAAGCCAGGCAGAAAGTGAAAGACATGCAGACATTAGGTCATCGTTTGAGCAAGGCAGTATCAGCACAAAATGAGTGGAAGGCTCAAGGAACGGTCTGCTGCAATCATGGCTGAAATTAGAGGTGAGGCAAAGAGGACGCTACTCAGGAAATAAAGAGGAGTCTGATATTCCTTTCACAGATCTTCCAAGACTATATGCTTTACAGCCCATGGTTAATTCCTTTTGATCCCCCTGCCTAGCCCAGTTAACCAGAATCTCCTTTGAAAATTGTGATCTGTGTTTCTGCTTACTTGAAGTGAGGATTTGGACAAAGAAAAAAATTGTTAATGACAGTAATTAAGAATATTATAAATACATGCATTTGTGTGTGAATTATATGCATCTTTCATACTCTAGAAGCACAGGGTACTAGTTCTTTTTAAAATACATAAGAATTCATATATTGAAGCCCAATATTTGAGCCAAAACTAAAACATCTTATTTTCAAAATAAAACTATGGGGGAATCTTACAATGCAATAAAACTAGAAATTCTATATGTAGTTTAAATTCTCAATTTTCATTTTATACTATAACTCCAATTTTCTTGAGTTCATTGTTGATTAGCATGTAACACTATACCAGCCATTTGACTCTTCGCCCTCAGCTCCTATTCCCACCCTTCTGTGCTTTTCTGTGTACTAAAGACTAGAAGTCTATAAGCTGTTTCTCGACCTTCTTTACCAGCTGTCTTCCTGATGAGTTCTACTAATAAAAGGTACTAGTGAGAGATCAAAAGACATCAGGAACAGTAAAGTTTTCTCCTTCTGGATCCAACAGTATGGCAGTCATTGTCAATTACTGTTAGTAGCTGTACTAGCAGCAGGAGTGTGTTGATAGCAGACTCTAGCAGAGTGGGCACAGATAGCATCTTTTTCTTGCTTTTGCCCTGGTCCAGGCAATACACCTTTGGTAGATACAGAACCAACTGAAACACCATCTCCAACAAGTAGCAGAAGGGGCAGACTCATTGACTCCAGCTCGGGTATCGACTCATTGACTCCAGCTCAGGTGTCTTACCAGCTTCTGATCTCTTGGTATAATCCCTTTTGCATTTTTGTTCTTCCAACCTTCCTTTCTGCTATCAGCTGTGGTCTGCATGTTTGCGTCCCCCGCACCAAATTCACGTGTTGAAACCTAATCCCCCATGTGATAGTATTAGAAGGTAGAACATTTTGGAAGTCATTAGATCATGAAGGCTCTGCTCTCATAAATGGGGATAGTGCGCTTAGAAAAAAGACCCCAGAGAGCTGCCTTGCCCCTTCCACCACTGTGAGTATGCAGTGAAGAGGCTCTGTCTATGAACCAAAAGAGAGAGTCCTCACCAGACACTGAATCTGCTGGAACCTTGATGTTGAACTCCTCAGCCTCTAGAACTATAGGAAATAAGTTTTTGTTGTTTACAAGCCACCCAGTTTATAGTAATTTGTTATAGCAATCCAAGTGAACCAAGACACCATCCCAGCCCTTCCAACACACATAAAAATTATTTGTACAAAAATATCTCTGTTGAAAATACCTATAGTGACTTTTTGTTTTTCCAAATGAACACTAATACATATATCTTTGACTAATTCTCACTTTATTGTTGTTTTTGTCCCACAATTCTGTACATAATACTTCAGAATATTTCATCATTTTGTTTAATGAGAGCAAAAAGCTGAAACTAGTATGACTTTTATTATATTGCATGTATTCTATTTGTTTGTTTGTTTGTTTGTTTCAGTACTGAAGTCTGAGACATTTCCTTCTCAATCCCCTTACTTTCAGGCTCTCTGTTCACAAGTGTCAGACCTGCATCTCAATCTCAGGGCTCACGCTGCCTTCTGCAGTTCCCTCTCTTCACAAGCACACAGGCAAGGTCCTCAATAATTCTTTCACACTTATAATTCTGTTTTGGCATCTGCTTATAGAAAGGCCTGAACCAAGAAAGTAGGGAATGCAGTTTGGATAGATTAGTCTAGTTTCTGATTGGAAACTGAATTTAACAGAAAGATATCTGGAGGGAGAGAGATCACTTACGACTTTCCTTTTTTTTTTTTTTTTTTGAGATGGAGTCTCCCTCTGTCACCCAGGCTGGAGTGCCGTGGCATGATCTCGGCTCACTGCAACCTCTACTTCCTGGTTTCTATCCGATTCTCCTGCCTCAGCCTGCCGAGTAGCTGGGATTGCAGGTGTATGCCACCACACCTGGCTGATTTTTGTATTTTTAATAGAGATGGGGTTTTACCATGTTAGCCAGGCTGGTCTCGAACTCCTGACCTCTGGTGAGCCACCCACCTCAGCCTCCCAAAGTGCTGGAATTACAGGCATGAGCCACCCTGACCGGCCTATGACCTTTCTTAAAAATGTGTTTTAAATAGCTGTCTATCAAATTTAGAAACTCTTAAGAAGGATCTTGTTTTTATAGATTCATAAGCAAGTTTGTTTTTAAAAAAATAAGGATATGAACAAATCTAGTATATGCTCAGAATAAAGTAATTCAGATAATAAAGAGATGAAGGCACATGAGAAGTAAGTGAAGGGAAGGAAGAAGAAAACATTTAGAAAAACGTGAGTAATTAAAAGACTAATACACAAAATGGAGACCTGGCTTTATGAGATAGAACTAGGATCAATAAATATAAGCTGTAGGAAGATAAATTTCAATGTACTGAAAGGTAATACTAAAATATATTTTAATAGTTAAAATATATTAATAATTAAATAATACATTTTACAATATATTTGCAGAGCAAATAGCCCTTTGGTGGGGTGTTTAAACAAGGACTTGACCACCTGGTAGGGATGTGGCAGAAGCACTAGGTGAATAGCTGGAATCTAATACTTCTAAGATCAGTCTAATGCTGAGGTAGTTGAATCTATAACAACTTTAGTAAAACAGAAGAATGCATTCAAACATCCCTCACTTTTGTAATTTCTTAATTTCTTTTTTTTTTTTTTTTTTTTTTGAGACGGAGTCTCGCTCTGCCGCCCAGGCTGGAGTGCAGTGGCTGGATCTCAGCTCACTGCAAGCTCCGCCTCCCGGGTTCACGCCATTCTCCTGCCTCAGCCTCCCGAGTAGTTGGGACTACAGGCGCCCGCCACCGCGCCCGGCTAGTTTTTTGTATTTTTTTAGTAGAGACGGGGTTTCACCGTGTTAGCCAGGATGGTCTCGATCTCCTGACCTCGTGATCCGCCCGTCTCGGCCTCCCAAAGTGCTGGGATTACAGGCTTGAGCCACCGCGCCCGGCCTGTAATTTCTTAATTTCTAAGATTAGTTTTATATGCATAGTGATGTCAACAGGGCATTCCTGCAAGACAGTACTCTTTATGAATATGCCTGTTTACTGTGTCTCAGTGAGGGCATACATTTAGATCTCAGTGGAGAAGAACATATGGAGCCCAAAGATAGGAAGAAAATATATGGGTTTAGAAATAACTAATTAAAGCTAGCAACTGGACCAGAATTATCTTCCACCTTTACATTAAGACATTTCAAATTAGTTACTAACTGATATAAAGTAGAAAATTTTAAAATTATCTTATTTGTTTAGGAGTTGCTTTTGGTATCATTGATATAAAAATGATGCCTAGACAAAAATGGCATAGAACATATTGCATATCCCAGCTAAATTTTATTAATGCATCTTTAAAGTCCAATTCACATGTCCTTGTTTTCTCATAAATTTCTCAAACTCACAAGAAGTTAAAGTAAATAGCTATTAATCCAAACTTGGGTTCCTCGAAAGAAGACCAAAAATTAGCCTAATTAGTCAATGAATTGATATTTATTAAAAGCCCACAGTGTGGTGAGATTGTGGACAAATGTTTGATAGTGTACCTCAGGCACTGACACTGCCTTCTGCAGTTACCCAACCTAGAAAAGTCAGTTCTGTTTAACTCCCTCTTACCTTTTCACCCTAATTAATCTGACTCTACTACATCAATTCTGCTTCCTAAATACCTTCCCAAACCTCATCTGCTCTCCAGCCCCGCACTCCCAATTCAGGCTTTATTACTTATTCCCGTTGGATTGTTAAAATAAAATACCCTTCTATCTGGATGTCCTGTCCCTCAACTATTACCTCACCAATCAACTGATCAACTGTCCACATTATTACCGGACTTATCTAATTATTTCACTCTGCATTTGAGAGCCTTCGGTGACTTCTCAGTGCCTCCCAGTCAAAGCGAACTTAGGGTTCGGACTGTATTATTTTTCAATCTCTTCACCTCTGGCATGTTATGGATTTCAGCCTCTCAGTAAATGTTGACTAAATGATGGACAATTCCTTGACAACATTGTCCTTAAATAAACATGTGACTATAGCCATGTGGTAATTTTCCTAAGTTACTGAACTGATTTTGGTATCTGTTTGTTATCTATTTACATATATCTATACAAATGTATAGTATTTTTCTTTGTGTATGCAGCATATACATGCTTCATTAAGAATGAAAGAATGTCCAACATCATTCTTTATGTCCAATATATTGGACATAAATTGTTTTGAATAGTTGCCTTTGATTTAAAGATCCTCATATTTCAGACTTTAGAAACTTCGACTAAAACCAGTACAATAATGACAGTAAAAAACCACCAATAATGCCATCATACAGAGATTATGACTGCTGATATTTAAAGTTCTTTCTTCTCATTCCTTTTATTAAACAACTAAATAAACTATTTAAAAATCGAAATTCTGTGGCATATTGAGCTTTGTCACTTCTTTAGCATCAGCATTATTTCATATCATTAAATGTTTTTTAGAAAATTTATTATCTTATTATTGCTCATCTTAAACATTAATTAATTCTTAGGTATATTCTTAATTATTTTACTAGCATAGATTCCTAGAAATGGGACTTCTGGGTTGGAAGAAAAGGAGAGTTTTAATGTTCTTTGTATGTAGTGATAAAGTTTTCAAGAAAGTTAACAATCATATGAGAAAGTATTTATCTTCCCCATATCCTGTCACCACTACGTATTTTCTTTTTAAAAGGCAATTACGCCATTTAAAAAGTAGGTTTAATTTAAGGTAATAGAACATTTTTTTTTCTTATGGATATTGGTCCTTTGTTTGTTTCCATTGTAAATTGTCTATTCATGTACTTGGCCCATTTTACCATAGGAATATGAAATAACACATATTTTGCCAGCAGGTTTCAACACACATGGGAATAAGATATATTCATGGAATGTGCCTTTGAACCTGCATTCAAAAGAACTCAGACAGAGGTTAGTGGTGAATACAGCAATTGCTTTCACTTAATGACACAGGTGGGGAAAGAGTTTGCAGAAAATGTTTTTCTTGAAAATAAAATATCTGTGGCTTGCAATGTGGGTGCACTTACAAATCAGCTTCAAAAATGCTTTCATAGAAGGAGCTGTTGGAAACGTAGTATAAATATCTGCCTTGTGTATCACAGCATTTTTTTTAGAAGGGCATATCTAATAGTTCTTTCAAGTCTAAATTTAGGAATTGATGATAAGTAAAATATCAGAGAGGCTAGAATCTTTAGAGCCATCCTTGACATGTCCTCTATCCAATTGCTAACGAATTCCCGTTCATTGTTCTTGGGTGTCAATACAATAGATCCTCCCAGATCTACCCACTTTGTTACTGCTTTAACTTGAGCCTTGTGACACCTCACCAGGACCTTTGCAGTAGCTTCCCAGTGTTTAAAATTGCTCTCAATTAGTATCCAGCCTTTTAGTTCTATCAGTTATAAAGTATCATTTTTTTTTCCTCTAAAAAAAAGTGGTAAAGTTCATCAGAGAAAATGTGGACAATGGAAAATACAAAAATAAAATCATAGTATCCAGATCACCAGTCCTCAAAAATAAAAACTAAAATTCCTGCATATATTCTTTCAGTCTTTCCACTTAAATAAAAATGGAATCATCCTGGACATGTGTATAATCTCTTTCATTCACAAAGCAATATATGTATTGCAAACACTTTGTTATGTTTTTGCACATTTCTCTGCAACAGAATTTTTAACTGGTTGCATAATGTGCCATTATATTAATATGCAGGTCACTTCCAATATTTTGATATTACAGGCAATGCCAAAGTAAACATCTTGTAATTATCTTTTAATAGTTTAAAATATTACTTTATTGTTTTCTCCCATCCAATGCTGCTATGGAGAAATCTGATATCATCCTTACTTTTCTTTCCTGTGGGTGAACTGTTCTTCCCTTCTGAAAGGTAGTAGAATTTACTTTTTTTTTTTGTTATTCCTTGTGTGTGGTTTTATTTCTCTTCTTTGGTGTTCTGTAAGTCCTCATGCCAAGGTCTTTCACTTTTTAAAAATCTAGGACATTTTTGCTATTATTTCTTTAAATATTTCATCCTGTTTTTCTTTTTCTTCCTGAGATTCCTTATATCCAGATAATGGCACTTCTGTCCTTTAAAATTATCACCTTCTTTGAGTTTTACCTCTTCATTCTTTCCTATTGCCTTCTGGGAGAGCTTCTCAATCTAATCTTTTGACTCACTAATTTTTTTTTCAGCTATGTTCATCTAACTCTTTAACTCATTTTTATTATTCCTCGTCCTGTCTCTTAATTACGTAAGTATTTTTATCAATTTATTTTATGTTATTCATCTATCTATACAAAAAATTTACTTACAAAGGGTGTATATTTTTTAATGCAGTATCTGTGTTCTGTTAAGTAGTTGACTGTCATATTGTATTTCTTATTTTGGCCACAAGTCCATGTTCTTTTCTGAGTGTCAGCTGCACTGTCTGGTAGACTGTACAGTGTGAGAGCCAAAGTACCAAAGTCTTAGTCAGACCAGGCAAGTTTAAGAAGCAAAAGAAGAATGAGCCCACAGCAGAGAGCTAAGCACACCATTGACCACTCCCTTTTGCTGCAACAGCACCAGGCAACTCCTCTGGGAAAGGCTTAACCAAGCAACAATGGCAAGGCAGACACCCAACATTGTAGTCCACCAGCTGTGGAGTTCAGAGTAGAGGAGTGGATGAGGGAGTGCCTGAGAAAAGCTGACGGGTAGGAATCTGTTTACCCTAATTATTTTTTTTACCTCTTGAGGGATTTTTTGCTATGCTACCTTGATTCTGCACCCCCAGAACCAGATGCCCAGGCCAGCAGCCAAATGGAAGCATTAAAGATCCCCAGACAATGGGAGGAAAGTAAAAACAAAAATTAAACCTTTCATCTCCAGTTAATATGTTGACAGCCATATCCAGTTACCCCGTGTCTCCCATTATAGCAGTTCACCTCTTGTTGCATCCGGTCATTGGCACACAACCAAAAGTCAGAAGTCCTTTGTGTTCTACCAATGGTTTCCCAAAGTTTTGTGGTGCTATTTGTTCCTAGAATCTTTTTCCCATTTTGCATTAATGTCTCTAGGATGGATTTGGAGCAGGAATATCTAATAACCCTTCTAGTTTCCCATCTTGGTAGGAACCAGAAGTTCCTAACTAAAGCTTTGTTCACATATATGCCAGTTCCCTTAAAATAAATCTCTAGAAACAGGAATGCTGTGGCATACCATACTTAAAAATTTAAGGCTTTTTATATGTTTACCAAACTGCCCAGAATTATAAATAGGAAAAACATATTGTTTGGCAATTCACATCTAATCTTGCCTGAACAATCTGACTTCATAAACAGGATGTTATAAGCCTATGCATACCATACTCAACCACACAGGATAGGTTGTCACATGATGATCCCACCTCTTTCCTACATCTGTCCTTGTTTCCTAAAACCTTCTCAGTGCTATCTTGAATTTCACTGTGTTTCCTCAAAACAACTATTTTGAATTCTCTATTTGAAGGGTCACATATCTCAGTATCTCTAGGATTGGTCCCTCGTGCCTTATTTAGTTAATTTGTTGAGGTCATGTTTTCCTGGACGGTCGTGATGCTTATGGATGTTCATAGGTATCTGGGCATTGAAGAGTTAGGTATTTCCTGTAGTCTTTGTAGTCTGTGCTTGTTCATACTAGTCCTTCCGCTTTCCAGGTATTCACAAGGGCTTGGGTACTGTGATCTAAGTTTTTGGTTACTGCAGCCAAATCTGCATTAGGGGCCACCCCAAGCCCAGCAACACTGTGGCTCTTGCAGACTCAGAGAGATACCACCATGGTGGTCTTGGATAAGATCTGGAAGAAATCTCTGAATTACAAGGCAGAGACTCTTATTCTCTTTCCTTACTTCCTCCCAAACAAATAGTTTCTCTCTCTGTGCTGTGCTGTCTGGAGCTGGGGGAGGGATGACACAAACACCCCTGTAGCCACCACCACTGGGACTGCTCTGGGTCAGATCTGAAGCCAGCATATCACTGGGTCTCATCCAAGGCCTACAGTGACCACTGCGTGGCTACTGCCTATGTTCTCTCAAGGCCCTAGGCACTACAATCAGCAAGTGGAGAAGCCAGCCAGACTTGTGTCCATTCCTTCAGGGTGGGGAGCCCCAAGTGGGTCCCGAGATGCTGTCTGAGAGCTAAGACCTGCAGTTGAAAACCTTAGGAATCTACCTGGTGCTCTATTCTACAGTGGCTGAACTGGCACCCAAACCACAAGATAAAGTCTTTCCCACATTTCCCTTTCTTTTCCACAGGCAGAGGAGTCTTTCCCTCTGGCCACCCCCTCTCTGTCTCCCCGGCTCCAGCCTCAAGCAAGTACTGCCTGGGTATCATTGATGTTCACTAAAGGCCTAAGGACTCTTCAGTCAGTTTGTGGTGAATGCTGCCAGGCCTGTGTATCTACCTTCAGGGCAGTGGGCTCCCCTCTGGCCCCAGGCAGGCCCAGAAATGTCATCCAGGAATCAACGCCTGGAATTGGGAATCCCAAGAGCCCGCTTAGCGCTCTACCCCATGTGGCTGAGCTGGTATCTAAGCTGCAAGAAAAAGCCTCCTTTGCCTTTTGCTCTCCTATTCTCAAGTCTCGCCTCATAGCCACCTCAGCTGGGAATGTATCAGGTCACACCTGAAACCAACACAGCCCTGAGTTCCACCCAAGGCCCATGGCAAGTACTGCCTGGCTACTGCTGCTGACTATTCAGGCCCCAATGGCTCTTTAGCCAGCAGGTGATGAATTCTGTGAGGACTGAGTCCTTGCCTTCAAGGCAGCTAGTTCCTTTTTGGCCCAGGGTGTGTGTAGAAATGTCCTCTGGGAGCAGGGCCTGGAATGGGGGCCTCAGGACTCTGCCTGGTACCCTATCCTACTGTGGCTGAAATGATATTCAAGTTGCAAGAAAAAAAGTTCTCTTTACTCTTCCCTTTCCTCAAGGAGAAGAAAGGAGTCTCTCCCAGAGCTGCAAGTTGAGCTGCCTGGGATTAGGGGAGGGTGACACAAGCACTCCCTTGGTCACCCCAGCTGGTGTCTCACTAGGTTGGATGCCCCTCAAGTCTACTAGCTCTGAGCCCAGCACAGCACTGGGACTTGCCTAGGAATTGCAGTCCTTGTGGCCTAGACTGCTTTTCAAGTTTATTTAGAACCCCAACACACTTTAGCCCAAGTTGGCAATACAAAGTCCCACAATCACTGTGCTCTCCCTCCTCCAAGTACACGGATTCTCTCTCCCACCATGTGGCTACTGCCAGGGGATGGGGAAGGGGTGGTGGCAGTAGTTCAAGACTGTTTTCCCTATCCTCTCCAGTACCTCTTTTAATAATATGATGTTAAAACCAGGTATTGTGATTGCTCACCTGATTTTTGGTTCTTGTGTGTTTTTGTGTGGATTCTTGTTCAATGTAGTGTTCCTGTGAGGAGAATGATCAGTAGAGGCTTCTATTCAGCCATCTTGCTGGTTATTCTGTCCTTGTTTCTTGGAATGATGTTATGTATATTTTTGCAGGGTTACAACTCAATATCACATATTGTGTGACTCTTTCCCCAAATTCTCTAGAATTAGTCTCTAATTTTTTTGTTATCATTGTTATTTTGTAGCATTTTGCTCATGCATCTATCATAGCACAGCATATTTTAATTATTTACTTTTGTACCTATATAAGCCCCTAAGCTATGAAGTTCTTCTAGATAGAGATTCTATCTTAATCACCTTTTTATTGCCAGAAGGCTCTGACTGGGACTGGCACCATGTTAGGTGATCAATCAATGTTGGCAGAACCAACAAATGAATTTTCAAATACCCAACAGAACCTGAACTAAGTGTGCAAAACATTTTTAAGTACTTTCATTCAATCTTCCAAACAATTTGTATTATTTCCTCTACTTTTTAGATGAGAAAACTAAAGCCTTAGAGAGTCCAAGTAGCTTGCCCAAGGTAGAGCTGGGATTTGAATTCCTACCTAATTCAAGAGTTGAGACTTCACCACTAGGGTGGTTCCTACTGGTTCTGTGTTTTGATGAATGTAGGTAGAGAAAATCAGGAAGATTGTTCAATAAAGAGGCTTGTTATTTTTCTTTGTGAAGTTGCTATTTTGAACCTAATATAATTCAATATTTGAAAGGCATCAACTTCACTATCCGGTTATTTCAAAATAAACCTGAAAATAGAAGGATTGAATTATATCACCTGTGAGAAATAACCTAAATACTTTCTTTTTAATAATAACCTTGCTGAGATACTATTAAAAGGACAGACCTAAAAACATTCATCTGCCTGCAATGGGGCATAATCCATATCCTTGTTTAATAGTTTTATTTTAAAATGTTCCTAAGCTTGCATAATCTTTATTACTGTTTCCTGGTAAGGGGATGAGATAGGGAGGGGATGTAAGGGTGATGCTGAAAAGGACCAAAAAAAAAAAAAACCCAACAAATACTATTTGAGGTAGCAGGCTAAACTGTGAATATATGCTTTTTAATTTCTGGTATTACCTTAAGAAATTTCAAGCATATAATTAATGACAAATATGATGAAATAGCTCATTAATTTTTACCATCTTCATGGGATACTCTACAGGTGCAGCCTGAGAACACATGTTGAATTACACAATCCTGACAACTCTAGTAGGTACGTATGGTTGAAGGATGACTCTATGATACCAAATAGCCCGACAAGGTCAAGTTTTCAACCATCTTCATCACTTACTGCCTGGAAGTCAACTGGGCTGAGGAGGTGGAATGGATGACCCATGCCACCTGATTCACTCTGCCATGCTCTTGTTATTTCAGGCATGGAAACACAGTCCAAGGTAAATGTCACTGATATGTATTCCCCTAAAGCTGAATAAAAACAAAGGCAGAGCTTATTGATTTTTAAAAATTAATTTCTTTCTGCCAGACTTCCTTTAGGCCCATTGCCTACTTTCTTTGAGAAAGTAGCAAGCACCTGGGCAAGCAGAAATTTCCGTTGCTGATTTAGAACATGGGAACATTGCAAAGAACCAAATTTTTCTTGTCATTTAATGCAAGGGGAAAGAGATCTTAAGACAAGCATATTGGTAACTCAGATTGCTAAGAGGAGCAACATATTCAGGAAAATGCCCTAGAGGTACAGGGGGCCATGACCATACTGATGTTATATCCCTTCTGAAGTTAAAGATTCTTGTTCTTGGAAGATGTTTTGTTTTGTCAGCAAGTTTCCACATTCACTATGTTGTATTATTGGTCATTTTATTAAATATGTTTTTCAGGGCATGATAGCAATGTATATGACAAGATTCCTAAATATGAGAGGTGAGAATCCCATTATTTTGGAAATCCTTTTCAAAGAGAAGGTATAATTTAAGATTACACCTTGAAGGAACGTGCCCCAACATTCTCTCTTACCATGGAAAGACTTCTGTAAGAACAAAATACTTACGATTTTATGAAAATATATATAGTCAGTAGTGTTTTGACTTAAAAAGAAAATGTTTTACAGATCCTGAATGTTCCAGACACCAACTTAAAAGGCAAGTGTGAAGGGCCACTTCAGAAAGAAAATAGTTGCAATAGAGGAGTCATCATAATATTATCCTTCTTCAATTAACATTGTAAAATGAACCTTTTGAGCCTCTGTCTCTTGTTGATACTGAAATGAATATCTCCTTATTAGAAGCAATAAAAACAAAATATAACAGATACAGATCATGTCACTTCTGGAAATGGGAAGATGTGATTTAGGTCGGTTCATGACCCTGCAGATACAATTCTTCTAAATCCTGGGTCATGATCCTAAGAGTGGAAATAAAGTGAATTATATGCAACTTGATAGACGGAGCCTGATGTCTTCTGCCATGCATAGTAAAAGATTGAGTATTTTACTTTATTCAAGTCAGGGCGTTTTATTTTTCTAAAAAACTCTTTCTCTCTCTCTCTCTCTCTCTTTCCCCCTCTCCCCTCACCACCACCTCATACACACAAAAAAAGCACCACAAACACACCCTGTTTTCATTAACTGAGATATAAAATGCAAAATTCAGACTCATCTCACAATACCCCAAAGGTGACCAAGGTCTGGTTGCTATACAGACATCCCTGTTGCTGTACGAATGTATGGTAGGCCACAATTGTTTTGTGCTAGAGAACAGATAAATGACATGGATTGAAATTATGGTAAATTTAAATTGATGGCCTAATTAGTATTATCTCTTTTTGTATTCATTGTAAGAAAAATTATCCAGGAGGAACTCATTTTGCATTAATGTTGATATAAAGTGTAATTCTCCAGGATTTTCGTTGTAATTTGGCATTAATTAATGCATCATTATTTTAAAGTGTTAATTAAATTGTTACAGAAAGGGACATCTGCAATTGCTCAGAAAGGAAATCAAATGAACAATTAGTTTTGTATAGGTCTGTGGTGCAGTCTTGGAGATCATATGTGTAGCAGGAGCATGAAGGCTGAGGTAGATTGCAGACAGGAAAAACTCCTGCTCTGTCCTGTGTGGTATATTGTAGACAGTATATGACCATTTCTCTTTCCTATTTCATTGTCTGCATGTGAAGAATGGGTAGTTTCTAGAGCACTGGATTTTTGTTCTGTGGTTAGGACAGGATGCACATCAGTAGGACTATGGTTCTTTACTTGATTTTTCTGGGAGCTTGGCAGACATCACTGACCATTTCCATGTCAGTAAAAAGAATCACTGAATCCTTTTTGTAATATGGTCTAAAGAACTCATAAATATACAGCTGTATATGGCTAGGTTAATATTTCTACTGGTAATAAACTCCATACAAAACTGTGACAAATCAAAAGGGAGATAATCTGTGGTAATTCCTTACGCAGTGGACCATCATTGTCAAGGCATCTGGAAGTTATTGAATGCTATCATGGCTTAAGATATATAATTCCAAGGAAATTCCATCATCATTTCATATATCAAGGAATCATGGCAATCAGATAGCAGTGCGGGTTGGCAAGTTGGCAGTTCAATGGAACTTGGAAGTCAGAGGGAATATATAAATTAGGCTCTAGACACTCTGTCATCATGGTCCCACAGGACACAGAAATTTGGGGAATCTTATTTTGTCAGCAACATTATCTTATATTTGGCCCTGTGGGGCTCTACTGAATGAGCATTCTTTATCAAGAGTTGTAAACCAAGATCCCCATAGGAAGAGTATAACGAGATACTATAGCACTATATCACATACAACTGTGAAGTCTTTAAATTGGTTATATATATTTTTTTCTGGATACCAACTTAATATGAAGGTTGCAACTTTTCCTTTAACAGCCACAATGGGAGCCTCTTATTTTTCAGGTTCTGTGAAATTTTCCTCATAGATAACTGTTTTATGGACATACAAGGCAAGGCCCAAATTCCACAATCAAGTTGAAGTTAAATCTTTCCTCTTTACATTGAATGATAATTTGGACAGATAACATCAGAATCACTCCATAATGTTTTTGACAGTTCTCCTCAGATGAATGTAATCTACTTCCCTCTTTCATGAAGATGTAAACTCCCCACAGATCTAAGTCTTTCTTGGGTCTCTTGTCCAGCATGTAGCCTGATACCAGTCTCACTCAATGAGTTGTTAATAAATTGATTGATTCATGTAGCTCATGAGGAATTGCTTTCCTAAGAAGAGATGGCCACAAAACTTCTATAGGTTCAATAGAGTCTACTGAAGTACTAGAAGAGCCTATTTATCTTCTGGGGAAGTTTTGCACGATGCTTAGGTCAAAAGGGTTTATTTCCGTGCCCTGAGATTTAAATTATTTCAAGGTAAGCCCTCATCTCTCAGTGAAGATTCCTTCCAGTCTCTGGCTGTACATTCCTGATTTGACCAAAGTATCTCAGTTTCCTGATTATCATCATGTGATTTTCTGAAACTGTTCAATTAAGTTCAGACTTCCTACTTCCCAAAACGTTGATTTGAGGAAAAGATGAGAAACGTATATTACAAGACAACAAAGCATTTCAACTGAATATTACACATACCTGTGCCTAAAGGTCACGTTCCAGTCTTACTAAAACTAAGCCTTGTTGGCCATCACATTCTCCTCCTCCTTGTTCACCCCTCTTTCTCTTCCTAGATACCAACCTCTTTCCCTCTCCTTTCCACAGTGAACTTCAGCCCCAAAGTACTATAACTTCTTTTATAGTATGGTTTTGTTATCTCTTTGTTTTAGTTCTATTTTCATACCATGCCCTGAGGCCTTAGTGTCTAAACCAAAGTGGGTCTGTCAAGACAATTTTGCCAAACAAAGGGCTATTTAGTCTTTCTTAGGAAACAGAAGTTGCATTCAATTGTGGTTTTAAGTAACTTTGTTTTTTTCTGTTGAGTTTGTCATCTTATAGTTTCAATGGTTACCTCAGGCTCTTTACAAAACTCTGGTTTCTTTGTTAACAGTGCTTCAGTCACTCACATCAGAAGCCAATTCCTTGCGGGCAAGTAACATGTGTCTACTTTCCTTTGTAGGTGTTTGTAAATGCCAAGTAGGCTCTTCTGCCTATTTTGGGTACTAGACAAAAGCTGCTGAGGAGCAAGAGCAGACAGAAATTCAAGGAGATGACAAGAAAAGCATTTCCAGGCCCACGATTTGAATGTGGGAAAGGGAATGTGCAGAAGAGCTTACCACCTCCCCAGCAACGAGGGTACGGCAGAAAGGACACGAAACTAGCTTTAATATTTAAGCATAAGATGCTCCACATTTCTCACTCTAAATTTAGTGCTGTGGCATTCAGTTTAAACTACCTTGTGTCCAATAATATACTTCCTGGCCTGCCCTGAGGTCTTCAGGAAGCATTTTATCTTTGATATAATTGCCGGGGTGAATCCCTAGTTATAACACACTCTACGGCATATAAAATAATTGTTGCAACTGAACCCATCACATAAATATTAGTGATTGAAGAGATTGGTTGGAATAAATCAATGTGGGTGACATATTTAATAAACTTTGTATAAACATTGTTTGCAACAGCTATAAATAAAATTGTCTTTAGGAATTTTACATATTGCACATCCCTCTATTCATGGGAGATGCAGAGGCATGATTTCTAGCTGCACCAAATGACAAGCAATGCCTTTTAAACCTGTCCAGATTAGAACAGGCAAGCCAAGTCAGGCAACGTGCCGCAGCAGGTCAGGGGAGTGCTGAGGCTTGCTCCACCCTCTGAGCTTTCCTCATGCACTAGCCACTGGGAACCAGGTTCAGGCTGAGAAGAGCTTCCAGCCAACATTCCCCTCCCCTCCCATCCCCCCTCCCTCCCCTCCCATGCCCCTCCCCTCCCCTCCCATCCCCCCTCCCCTCCCCTCCCTCTCCTCTCTCCCCTCCTCCCTCCCTCCCTCCGTCTCTCCCTCCCTTCCTTCCTTCCTTCTTTTCTTTCCTTCCTTCCTTCCTTCCTTCCTTCCTTCCTTCCTTCCTTCCTTCCTTCCTTCCTTCCTGTTTTTCAAAAGAAAAATACACACCATAAATAAAGCATGATCAAGATGGCATTTTACATTCACACAGATTTTGGCATAAATAAATAAAAGGGATTTTGTTCAAATTCTGTCATTCTTACATGCCATCTTAAAATTCTTTCTCTACCAGTTCATCATATTCTACTACGCCGTGAGAGTCATACTGGCTCCCTCCAGTGGCTGACTCAGCTCTGATGAAAACACAGGGGCATTTCTGAAGGCCATACAGCCTAGTGGTTCCACATGGAATCGCTTATTTCTAAGATAATGAGTTCAGATCCCTTTGGGAATTCCCACTCTGAGCATGCATTACTATTCCTGAAAATGTTTGATATAGGTGTTAATTTTAATTAATCTACCCCATGGTCTCCCATCCAAAGGGCCTATTTCACCGTTCCCATTTTATGGATGAAAAACAACCCATTGGAAGGTTGTGGAACAACTGGGAATGCTGGGAGGTCATAGTAATGCCTCACATCTGAGCACCAGGCCACAGTGCTTGCATGGGGGCTTTCTCTTGGCTTAGAACAGACCCTCTCTCATTCTCTGGCTTATTATTCTTAGATTCCAAAGGATGAAAAATTATAGAAATATTTAGTTTTTTTTTTTTTAAGAGATCAGATATAATGCAGTGTGTCTTCAGCTTTAAGCTTAATGAAATGTCACATACACATTTGGAAATCCAGGTATCAACTATGAGTCTTACTAGTTTGAAATTTACAACTTTCACATTTATTTTTATTAGTAATATTTTAGTTGCTCAATATATTTCTCTGGCATTAATGGAAAAAACATGGTGCCTTCAAGCAGCCAAAATAATCTCTCTAAACTCCCACTGAGTTTAAGCAAAGGCCATGCAATTTAATGGCTAAAGTTACTGCTATATATTTACAGTGTGCTGGGTTCAAGTCCCATTAAATTAGGCTCTAATTAAAATTCATCTGAACTATTCTTTCATTGTGTAATTGTTTTTTAATTCTTAATGACTCACATTAACCTCCTTTCACTCAAAGAAAAAAGAAGGGGGGGGGGACTTAAAAAAACAACAGCCAGGCAAGAAAAAGAACAGTTGAATTAGGGGATGATATGAAGCTTTTTAAAAACGCAGCCTGAAAACTGGGTATGCAACACAGAAGATCAAGAGGAGACTTAATTAGGGCTCTACTGCTCAGTTCATAGTTTTTGGGTCTTTATGAAAGCTAAGAGCATAGCTAAACCATGTGTAATTTGCCATTATTTTCTCAGGTAGCTCTTACTGAAATGTTACTTTTCACTTGCATTTTTTTCATCTTGAGAGCATAGTATCAGACCTTGTATATACAGCTTGCCACTTGCCTGCTGTCAGAGACAGAAGTGACAACACTTGTCACTACCAATCTCCTCGTGTCTGGTCTCATCTGAGCGATACATACAGCCTGATTTCCAGGTGTTTGTTGAAATTCCAAGTTATGTAACATGTCTTTGCTGTGCTCAGAATGGAAAAAAAGCACCACTGTGGGAATAAATTCTTAGCTTTCTAGGAACAGTTAGTGTACATAATACTGAATTAGCCCAATTCCAGATAATTGAAGGGAAAATTTGGAGACAGAAGGAGGAGACATTGCAAAATTGATAGCCTCAGGGGTGGTCAAGTGACATTGATGGGAAATTTTTACAAACTTTTTAAAAAGCAAAGCAACATGAATACATAGTTTAAGAAATTAACTACGATAAAAACGCTACACATATTTTTTTCTTGAAAAAAAAGAACCACTAGTTCCTCTGGTCTCCAGCTTACCTACTATCCAAGAGCAGCCACTTTTTCAATAATTTTTATTATGTCTATTCCTGGCCAACTATATTGTGATTTATTAGTTTTAAATAGTATATATTGATCTCTTATAATAGTAGATGAAGAGTTTAGCTTTTATCACACACACACACACACACACAGATGCACACAACGTCTTTCTCTCTTCCCTCAATCCTTGCAATAGAGCTTTATCAATTTGGAATTCAATCCACATGTATAATGCTATTGTTGTTACTATACACATATATTTCCTTCATAAGCCAAATAGTTGACACTACTTTGTTTTCTTGTCCAACTGCTTATTTTCTAAAGTTAATAATTGTTTTTTTCTTCCTTTGTTTGGCTTCTTTTTATCTCTGATTATTCACTCATGTTCCAAAGTGTGCCCCTTAATACAACTTCCCACCCAGTTAAACCTAATAAGTAATATATCTGTGCTCTCATCAAAACTCCCAGAATTCTACATTTTCTGGTTTCAATCTGTACTGGTAACTTCTAAGCCTGCTACATAGTATTTGCCTCCTATATTTGCCTTTGAGTCATCCTGGGAATTACTTTATCCTTTCTCCAATGTTAGATTTGTTTTTTAACACCCTGTTTTGTTGGAGCATATCCTCTAGTCACTTCTAGAGAAAAGGTGGATTTAGAAATCTTTTTCCCCTTCAAACTTAAAATTATTGTTTTTCTCCTTTCTAGCTTGCAATATTGCAATAGAGAAGTCCAATGCCACATCCTTATCTCTGGTGTTCTAAAATTTCATCATAATTCACTTTGTTGTAATCATTTGTTCAATCCTTATTGTAGGTACATTGAGGGCCTTTATATTTTGAAATTATGTTCTTCAATTTTAGGACTATTTTTTGCATTTTTCTTAAAAATCTCTCCTTCTCCATTATTATCTATTGAATGCCTCTTTATTATATGTTAGACTTCATTTGTGTTTCCTCAAATTTTCTTTTCTTTTTTGCCTTTTCCTGTGTTCATTTCTTTCTATTGCTTATTTTTCTGGAATTATTTTTTGACTGCAATTTATAACACTTTCATTAAAATTTTAGCTGCCATATATTAAGAACACTTTATTTTTCTCAGATTATTCCAGTTTTTAATAGCATTCTGTGGTTCATTTATGGTGAAATATCTTCTCTATCTCTCCAAAGATATTCATTCTTTCCATTGTCCATATTTTCTGTCAGTTCTGTTTTTTGTTTATTTATGTCTCTTTATTTAAGTGTCTGATAATTCTTAGCTCTCTGTTCACAGTTAACCATTAAAGAGTTTATGGAAAACTATGTATGTTGGTTCAACTGTAAAATAATGGGCTTCTCTGTAGCACAAAAGAGTGACCAGTTAGGTTTTTCAATGGACCATCTGACTATTGTTATCTGTAGTTCTATAGTGATTTAATTTCTCAGGAGGATTCTTCCATTTCCCCTCTGCTGCTAGCATCTGGAGTTGGGCATAAGAGCAAAACATCTGGTATGGAGGTGGAGGAGGTAGTCTCAATATTTATTATTTTGCTATTAAGAATTACTCTTAATCCTAAAATTTTTAGTTCCCATCCATCCCAATTTTTATCTATAGCTAGTATCCCTGAGCCCTCTCTCTAAAGGTGTTGTTTTATTTTGGTGCTTTTGATTAAAAAATGGTTTCTTTCTGTTGTCATTATTGTTTTATGTCAAATATACCCACTCGAAGTAGCACTAGTATAAAAAAAGATATCATCAATATAATCTTCCATTCAACAAATCGTGAGTGCCAGATCACTTTTCATAGGCAACTACAGGTCCATCTGTTTCTTCTCTCTTCATTTCCCAGCCAACTTGAGTAGTCAATTTTAGTAAATATATGGACCTTTTAAGTTTTGCTTTTATATCCTGAGGATTCAGGACCAGAGAGACCTGTGCTTGGCCACTGATTGACTATCTGTATGATGTTACACGACCTTTCTGGATTTCAATGTACTTATCATTAAAGTAAGCTAACTCCTCTGAGACTCTTCTTTCTCAACTGTAGCGTGGGGATATAGTATCTTTTATAGGTGTAATAATTACCTGACTAATAACATGTAAATGGCCTAGCACATAAATTTGTCCTAATTCCCTTTTCCCTGGAATCTTAATAGGTCATTACATCAGGAGTTATTAACTTTAGCTGTATACGTTTTTTTAAAAAGGAAAATGGCTGAGGCTGACACAAGATTTAGGTGGTCAGTTCTATTTATGGCTGGAACTTAGGCTTTTTCTAGCTTTCTAACACTTAAATGAAAATGACAATAATATTAGAGGGGTGAAATGTGTATGAAGAACTTAGCATAATGAACACAAAAATGCATGATAACTATTAAAAAAATACAAAAGTCAATCAGTCAGGTTAGTCATAACCAATTACCTGACAAAGAATCTGGAAATATAGTTGGTTTATCATGAAGAATAAACCCATCAAAAATCTGATGGCAAATTCTTACTCACCTACAATCATTTAGACTGAAAACAAGCAAGTTGGCAGTTCAAATTGTACCTCCAGCAACAAATCCCCCACTACTCCACTTTAGGGCATGCAGTGCTACTCCCCTACTGTTCCGCCTCATGGCACATAGTCTCAGTCTATTGATTGCATGAAGACAGTAGGAAAAACAATAATGATAATCTCTCTGCATACTCTACATGAGGGTATCTGCTCTGAAAACTTTATTCATCTCGTCTACATTGACATCAGTTAAGATTGGCTTTTGTCCCATTCTTAAAAGATACTTGGTTTCTGTCAAAATTGGAAATAACCTCAGTAAATTTTAGATTCAACTTTTATCAGCATGCCATTGTTCTTCAGGTATCTTCCCTCCAGGGCCTGGCAAAAATATTAAATTCTTTCCAAGAAAAAATTATGATAATTTGAAGAATAAAAATGTTTTACTTTCCCTACAAGATTTTAAATAATTTTCTGGAATGCTATAATTAATTTCTTCTAAACAGTAAGTGAAAGAATTTGCTAAAAATATCTCAGACCACTTTTTAGTTTCGCTTATTTTTCTGGAAACTTTTGTTTCCCCAAACCATTTCAGAACCTATGGGATCCAAATAATTTATTTATGTGCACCAATTTTCATTATACTCTATGTAACTTGCAAAAAGTAAGATTTTCCACCTGTTACGATCAATTGTGTTGATCAACAAAAGGGCATATCTCCCGCGTTCCATCTTGACAGAGATGGTTTCTTTCTTTCCAGTTCCAACCAAAGAGAGCAGTTTCAAACAGCCTGTGAAATCCAAGTAGATTTCTACCATGTAGAAGTCTATTTCCTGATGGATCCTCTACTCTTTTCTCTGAATGATGGACAGAGAGTGATACGTGTTATGGACGGAAGATAGTGGCCAGCTCAGGATTGAGTGTCTTCTGAAATTATGCCCAAATGAATCATGGACTGAATCCATTTTGTTATACTAAAATTTCCTTTGTGCACTAGAGGTCACAAAAATGTTTCACTGCCAAATCTAGACCACTTTATCCTCCAATGAAATTATGATTCCTAAAACACAATATCTAAGAAAAACTTACATTGGGTAGCAAGCAAGGCCAGCCAGTTCATCAATAGCCAGGTATAAAAGTCTACATGTTTCATTTTGCCAATAAGTTTGTCTGCTTTATCTGGTTCCAACAACTCAATCCCCTGAACATATGACATACTGAATAAAGGAACATTTTCAAATCTATGGAATACCTCAGTTCTCATCTTTCTAATGTATCATCTGATACAAGGGTTCATTCTATCATTCTAGAGTTAATAAATGATTATTGTGCCAAGTCTGATATTTTGGAGGTGCTGAAGTAAAAACTTCAAACATCCCCTCAGGACAGTGGTTATTTTTTAAAACCAATTTACTGTGTATCCTGGAGTTTCTAGAAGTTCCCTTATGCAGAAAACTCTGTTGTCATAAAATTTTTGAATAAGAATCCTACAAAAGAATTCACTCTGCTTGGTTTATTACTCAATAGAAATCCACAAGAATCTGATAACAGCCACATTTTGTTTGTTTCCATAGGTCTAAATTTGCTGATGACCTATTTCAAGAGGGCAATCAACTTTTACCAAACTCACTGAGTTCATTTTTCTTTCCTTTGCACCAGATTGAGAGAATATTAACAGATCTGCTGAAGGCCCTAGCAGAATCTTTATGGTTAAGAAGAAGAGAAGAACTTGCTTTTTTGCCTTCTGTACAAGAAGCGAAGGACTGAACGATGGTCTACAAGGGAAGCTTGGTGTCAGATGTAGCAGAGGAGCATACATAAGTGAGACAATTGTACCATATACACGATAGCAGGCCTTGTTCTTTTCTGATGTGCAGTTCTTTATCCAGAGGATGCGGGCATCTGTTGCACAGGCCAGTAACAAATCAAAGTGGAGCTACTGAGCTTACCCTGAGTGGGAGGCATCAAGATTGACAGTGTGATGTCTGTGAGTGAGAGGTGCTGAAGGCTGATGGTGTGGTGAAAGGAGCTGATATACTTAGATTACTTTACATGTTATTGTTCAATGCAAAGCCCTTCATGTATGTTAGAGAGTAATAGTTTCTCTTCTTTTAATGATCTTTTAGTAGGAGAATGGACCACATGACCTCTACAGATGTCTCTCCACACGGTAAGTCCAAGTTCCATGTGCTTAGTAAAGGTTTGCCTCTCTAGGCCTTATAGGTGAAAACAACAGACTTGTTCGATGAGTTGTCTGCTCTCAGGGAGCTTACAATCTATTGCTGGGATAAGAATGTAAACAAGAAATGCCTCAAAAGCAATATGTGTCACTATGAAAAAAAAACAAAATATATTACAAAGAGATGTTTGTCAGTTTGGTTTATTACTGTATTACTAGTATCTCAGATAGTACCAAACACATTGTCAGTGGCCTATAAATATACCTGAATGGATGAATGAGTGAGTGATTTCACATAAAATATACTTAAGTCAAGATTAGAAGTTTCAAAACTGAATAGGTTTACTCTCAAAAGATTACATACTGTATGACTCAGTTCATATAACACTATTGAAATAACACAATTATAGAAATTGTGAACAGATTACTGATTGCCAGGACTAGGCAGGGAAGGTGACTACAGCTACATGAGGGTATTACAAGAGAAGTAGGGAGATGACTATGGCTATATGACAGTATTACAAGAGATCCTTGTGATGGAATTATTCTGTATCTTGATTGTGGTGGTAGTCACACAGATTTACACGTGATAAAATTCCATAGAACTAAATAAACACATACACAAATGCACGTAAAACTGGTGAAATCTGAGTAATGTTGATAGAGTGTGTCAATGTCAATATTCTCTTTGTGATTTTGTACCATAGTCATATAAAATATTAAAACTGAATGACACTGGGTAAATAATACGATTTGGATGTGTCCCTACCCAAATCTCATCTTGAATTGTAGTTCACATAATCCTTGCATGCTGTGAGAGGGACCCGGTGGGAGGTAATTCAATCATGGAGGCAGTTAACTTCCTGTTATTCTCCTGATAGTGAGTGAGTTCTCATGAGATCTGATGGTTTTATAAGGGGCTTTTCCCCATTTTGCTGAGCATTTCTCCTTGCTGCCACCATATGAAGTATGGTGTGTTTGAAGCTTCCCCTTCCCCCATGATTGTAAGTTTCCTGAGGCCTCCCCACCCATGATGAACTGAGAGTCATTTGAATCTCTTTCCTTTGTAAATTACTCAGTCTCAGGTATGTCTTTATTAGCAGTGGGAGAACAGACTAATACAATGAAGGATATACAGGGTCTCTCTGCATTATTTCTTACAATTGTAGATGAATCTACAATTATTTCAAAATAAAAATTTAGACAAAATACCTGAATTGGTTTATTGGAGAAGGGTTCATGGAGAAGTGGGAATGAACTTGGCTTTGAAAAACTGGTAGGATTTGGATAGGAAGCGAGGAGAGTGTTTGGATGGTGTGGTGAATGGGCTAGAGAGTAGGCTATAAGAATCTCAAAGGAACAATCATCCATATGAATGTGGAAGAAGCTGGCAGAAAGGTTCGTTAATTTGGTGGCAAAGTTTTTAGTAGCAAAAGTAGGAATTTTGAAGTCCGATCTCCCTCTTTCTGTTGGCCAGTTCCTACACTGTCCTCTGGATGATGGCAGCAAACTCTCTAATCTCCGAATATAGGGTTCCTCACGTGCATCACAGAGGGCATGATACTTTCTTGGCAGTGATAGGAAGATTAAACAAGTCAATGCATGTCAAGGGTCCAGCTCAGATTTTGGCACATGATAGATATTTAGCAGATATAGATTCCTTTCCCCTGCCCTTAGACAAAGTCCTACAGGTAAAACTAGGGTTCCTAGGTAAATCTCAGGGCAGGTTATCACACATTCTTAGCACTGTTCAGTGCTGGGGAAGCTATGGAATGGAGCAATGCCAGGAGGAGAAGCCTGTCACCCATTAGCCCTAAGCCACAGCAGAAGCCCAGTGTGGGCAGAGAATATGAGCAGGTGACGAGAAGTATCTCCAGTCTCTGGACTGGAAGGCACACCTGGCCTTGTGAGAGGAGAAAGACAAAGTTCTCAGAGAAGTGTGTTACAGCCAGAAGCTGTGACCACTGCTGCCTCTGCTTATGCTACACAAGGCAAGGAAATAAAGCCAGGATGTCTTCTGGGCAGTGGCGGTGTCCATGCTGAGCCCAGGGCAGAGCTTCATTCCTCTTGCCCTGTACACGTCAGCCAGGATGGGAGCTGCTGGGAAAGCCAGCTGGCCGCATAAGGAGAATCCCCTTCAGCAATAGCAACAGCAGCAGCCGCAAGAACAAAACAGAAAACTTTTAAATAAAATGTTTGCTCACATACCAACAATTTTCTTAAATCTACATGGAAGATTAGTACCAATTTGGAAACAGATGAAAGATCTAAAATAATAACTTTCCAAGGAGTGTTTCTCCCTCATTTTCTCTAATTTCAAAATTCAAAATGATTACCATTTTAAAATCTTGGTTTGTGTGTGCGTGTGTATGTGTGTGTTTCCATGTGTATGTATGTGTGTGTTTTGTCTACAGTGAGTATTAGTACATTTTCTGCTATTTTCCTTCAAAGAAGAAAAACAGATTGGAGAGACGAAACTCTAGGCTGACAATATATAGTTTTGTAAATACAACATGTAACGATACAAGCTTTTACCAACAGGCATTAGCTGTAACAATATGAATTCCATGGCTGAGCAGCATAAAACATATTTAGAACCATTGCTGTACAGCATGCTACTGATGTCGTAGGATTGTGTTTATTGAGATGTACAGTGAAACCTAAGGAGCTGCCTGCACACAAGAAAGGAATCTAAATTGACTTCTCCAAATTTCTGCTGCTTTCAGGTAATAAAAACCTAACACTCTGGACTCTAAACAAAATCTCTGTCAAAATGAACGGTTAGTTTGAGGTCTGGTCAGAAACGTCAGGCTAAGAAAATAAGTCAACATTTTTTGTGACGGTGGTAGTGGGTTTTTCTGTTGCGGTGGTGATTTTATTTTTGTATAGTTCCATTTGTTTTCTGTTTTCACTGCTATTGATACATCAGGCATCCAGTCATGAAAAACAATGTCCATGTCACTAAAATGGCCTCTGGGCATTCAGTATATCTACATTGGGGTTAAACATCTGTGTGAAGATGTGACAGCACACCCTATAAAAGGTATTATTGAGTAATATAGACTTTCTGTAATAACCAAACAGTAAAGAATATAGTTTTTTAAAGGTCTCCCCATGGCTGATCTCATGACTCAAAGATAAGACACTGTGCTGCAAGCTAAGTAATAAAATCTCGAGGATACTCTGGGCTAGCTTGTGACAAATCATATCAAAGTATTATTAAAGAAAGAACTTGAGACCCAAGACTATTATTGATTCTTGACAGAATTTCTTATAAATAAAGTGTTGCAATCAGGTCCCCAACTTGCCAAGGTCCTGGTAGAATTCTTCCTATTATAGGGGAGGCTGCAAAATAGTAACGCTCCATTAGTGAGAGACGAAAGCCTCTGTGTACAGCACCACAAGGATGGGTCATGGTCAAAACAGAGCCAGTAAGAACACAATTTCCTAAGGCCTTTTAAGGCCCTCTTTGCTGATCCCTTTTTGAAATGGGTAAAGCTGCCTCTGAGCTTCAACGCAAAGCAGCCTGTGCCCTGCCTGTGTTCACAGAATGAATCTGTGACCCTTCAGAGCACTAAGGACACACCTCCATTAGTGTCCATATTCTTACAGGGAAGCGGCTGATACAGTCAACTGAAATGACAGGGTGATAAATATAAAACCACTATCATCAATAAGACTGGAATGTAAAAGCACTTAGTTTCAGCCTAAGTAACTCACAGAAAGTTTGGTTTCAAGAACCAATGCGTCATCCATCACTACTCTACCTTCTGTTGACAAAGTAATTGTAAGATATCTAGAATGGAGGTTCAATACGAGCTGACATTTTTGAAAGGAGGAATTGTGTGCCGTACTTACTCATTAAATGTATTTTTCCTCTACTAAAGATGTTTCCTTTTTTAGTTTATGTATGAATAACTTTAACTAAAGTTCCCTTGACACTCTGACTTTGCTCTGAATAGCACCTATGTTCATTAACATAAAACCTGAAAGAAAATAATTTTAATGTAGTTTTTTTAACACTTCAAAAGCCTCTAACAAATTGATCGAGCACAATTATGCATTCTAAAGGGAATTATAAAGAGATCACAGAAGGTTGAAAAGTTCTAGTTAAAAAAACAAAAAAGAAAAACTTTGGGGTGATAAAGAAAAGAAAAATAGGCAGTTAATGTGAAACCACAAGACACATGAATAAAAGTAAACTTTGAATTTGTAGGTGTTTTTTACTTTTTTATAAATGCAGTATTCGCAGAGAAGAATAAACAAGAACCCACACCAGGAGAAGGCTCAGATAATTTGACAGAATAAGGTATATATTATTCAAATGTATGAACTTTGGAGTCAGACAGACCTGGGTTTGAATTTCTGCTCTGCCACTTACTACCTGCATGATGATGAGCAAATTATTTTTTTTCTAAAACTCAGTTTCTTCATATGTAACCAAAGTGAGGGTTTAATAACACATTTTTTGTGTGCTTTTAAAAAATGCATTATTTAATTGTTAGGCACTTAACATTGCTTTATACACATGAGGCATCTAACAATTTGGTCCTCCCAATTCCCAAACCAAGCAAATCATGAGATGATTAGCTCTGTCTCTTAAATCTTACAGAATTTTTTGGAAGAAGTAATTGTCCTCATTAGAGTTCCAGGGTAGGAATCAGACAAACTCTGTTCTGAGGTGGGTGCATCAACTCAGGCTTAAATTTCTACCCCTGTTTAATGGCAAGTGGAGCATTCTTGGCATTTCCTTGATCCATATATTTTTCTGGATCCTATTGTTTTTTGTAAAGTATAGCTAAATCCCACCTCCTCCAAGGAGCCATTCCAGATTCTTCCAGTTTGATTCTCGTTTCTCTAGTGGGATAATGTTGGACTTAATTTCTATTACATAGTGAGGTCTTAGAGGGCAGGAGCCCTGTCTTATGTGCCTTTGTCATCACAGTACCTAGCCTTGGCCTTTGCTAATGATGAACACTCAAGAAATACACATTGAAAGTCTGTTGATATGCTGTCTTATAAGACCAGGTTAAGGATAAAGTCCCAGGACTTGAAATAAAATCCCTAATTCCCAGATGAACCATGCCCCTAGCTCTTTCTTCATTTTCCAAATGTAGTCATTGTTACCACGATACAAAGTCACTGAAATTCAGGAAGTCAATCAAAACCATTTACTGAGCCCCAAAGTGTTGTAACTAAGGGATATGCAAGAGAAATAAAAAGCTGTACACCAACCTTTGAGAAACTTACTATCTTGCTAAGAAAATATACATGAGGGGGATGTTAAAAACACACCACCACCATATGTAGGTTATAAATCTTAGGCTGCCAGGTAATAAACCTCAGCGGATATGTTCCCCCATTGCCCCAGGCCATTGTATACAAATTATAGCACAGAGAGTGTATCAGTAAAACTATATTGGACCTGTTGCTCTGCATGAGTCTAGATTTATATTTGGCTCGAAAGTCCAGGCAAGCAGGACAAATCTCCTCTCTTTGTTTCAAACTGCGGCCTTCCTAGTGGTTACAGACACGAGTGCTGGAGACAGTCTGCCTTGGTCAGCATCTCAGTTCCTTTTTTCACTTGTCTAGCCTTGGACAAGTCACTTAACTTCTTGATCTATCGCTTTCCTCATCTGTAAAATGGGAGTAAAAATAGGATGTTCCTCATAGCAGTTTGGGGTTGATCAATTTGGTAAATTCAGTCAAGTACTTAGAACAGTACTTGGCACACAGTGACCACTTCATAAGCACTGTTTATCATTAATTGTTTCTTGGAAGCAATGCATTCTGGCAAGAACACTGTTCACTAAGACTGTTAATTCCATGGCAAAATTCATTCTCCCAAATTGAAAAACTTATCCTAGGCCTTATTGCTGGTTTGATTTTTCTTGCTTATTGATGAAAATTGCAAAGAAATAAAGGAGAGTGAGACAGGAGATGCTAAAAGTTGTGACCCTTAGAAATTTCATGAGAAGTATAAAATGGAGCAATGAAGAGAATGGTGATACCATAGAGGTTGTCCATCATTTATCTTAGAGAAGGGGCGGAGCAGTTAACTGTAAACCTCAGGCATGTGTTGATCTTGCAATTTTAACAGTTTACCGGTACTTGACATGCATACCTATATACTTCCAAAAAATCCTCATTACGAGTTTTATTTTCTCCATTTTAGAATTTAGAATATGGAGACTCTGGGAATTTAAGTGACTTGTCCAAGATGAGACAAACAGCATGTGTTGAGTCCAGTATTGGCTTCTGTCTAACTCCAAACCCTTTAGTCTTACAAAGACATTCTTATGAAATAGTTCTTAAAGTAGAAGAATCACTTTACTGTGAATTAAATTTAGGGCCTACCTTTCACCCTGTGCATAGGTTATAGCCACCAGTAAATTTCTCCTGAAATCTGGAAAGCAACTGGCTTTAAACAGAATCCAGTGTATATATCATTTGTACAAAGTGAAGAACCTTTGATTCTTAACCTTGAAACTTCCTCTGCCCAACACAACATTTAAAAGAAAAAAAAAAACAAATATTCTTTTGCTGTTTAGATGCTCTGTTTCCTGCTTTCTGCAGCAACATTGAGGTCCCTGGAGCACCTGAACCCATTTATATTCCATCTGTTTCTTGCCTTCCTAAAGCAATTTTATTGCACCCCAGAAGGCTTTGCTTCTCTCAGAGAGGGGAGAAGCACTCAAAGACATACAGCATGCGCCAGAGACTTTGCAGGTAGGCAAGAAGGATAAACAGGTTCAACAGCCAGGAGCACAGATATCTGAGCCCGTAGCACTTAGACATGCATTGACCTGGCTGACTCTTGGCTGCAAGATTACCATTCAAAGAGACCTTTACCTAGGAGTCCATTCTGTGAGGAGAAAGCTGAACTTTTCATATGGTGGGTGAAAGTCAGAGTGCTACAGAGAGGAGAAAGGCATGCAAATTGATGGGAAGGTAGATTCTCATGCATCCTGTTAAGATGTAAATGAGGACTGGAATGCTATATGGCCACTGACTGCTTAGACGACTTGGCAAATCACTTTTCTCCCTGAGAAAGGCCTCAAGCTCATCCTCCTGAAGCAAGAACATCTAAAGCCTACCCTTTTGGTCCTTCAGGGGTGGACGCTGGCTGCTCCTGGGGAAAGGCTCCCCTATGAAACCCTTGAAAGTGTTTCCCTGGAGCCATGCCTGCTTTAATGGCTCCTGTTTGGAGGCAGTTATGACTGGCTTAGGAAACTGAGGGAGTGTGGAATCAGCAGGGGTAGGGATATGCAGTAGAGGGCAAAGGGGACTTGTTCATAGCTTTTCGGGTATCTGGAAACAGCGCTCAACATGGACTTCTCTTATTCCAAATTGTTATGGGAGTCAATTATTCCACCTATTAGGTTTTAATGTAGCACCAATAAGTCAAAACCAGTTTCACAACTAAGAATTATAGTTGGTATAAAATGTTTGAATTTAGGCTAATAACATATGCTAAGTTATAGACAGATGAGATTTAAAATGACTAAGGTAAGAAATTGGGTTCATAATGGACATATTAATAGGCCACTAAACTGACTTTAAAGGCTCTGGCAGGCACATTCAAGACACCAAATATATAAAAACTCCATCCATCTTGAGCTTCCTCATCATGTCACCTAATAGAATTTCAAACACTATTAGCACACTGATAAATGGTTATTATATATTACCCATGCATGCTGCCTTATGAATTAAAAGACAAGCACAGGCATCAGGCATTTGTTGTATTGGATAATTTTTCTTTATTCTTGATTATGGAATACTGAGTTTTACTTCCCCAGGTTGTTTCAGGAGCCATGAACCCCTTTCTAATTTCAGAAAACAAATATAAAAACCCTTTTGTAGCCAGAATGACTGCATCTATGACTGGATAAATATCCAGAATAGCTTGAGAGAAAGCCATCCAGGGCAGCTGCTGTGGCACTGAGCTGACCAATATCTGAGGCCAGACCTAACTTTCCATAGCTACATCTGCCAGGCCAACGACCATCATTCATTTGCTCACCAAACATTTTTTTTTTTTTGAGCAACTACTCTAACCCAAACATTGTTCTAGTCACTGTCAATATGATAGCAAACAAAATAGACATGATTTGTGCACCCACGGTGCTTGAGGTTTTGTGGGAGAGATAGGCACTTAACAGCCGAAAACTTATTAATTAGAAATATAATTACTATGTGGGGGCCTATGGAAGAGAGAGAGAAGAAGAAGAATTCTCTGAGAAATGGCAGTTAATCAGAAATCTGAATAAGATTTATTCAAGTGAAGAAGAAATATATATATAGATTTCTGAAGCAGAAAGCGCTTATGCTCACCAAAAGGAATGGATTATGACTAACAGAGGACACTTCATGAAGATTGGGCCAAGGATTTAGGGTTTTGTCCTAAGAGCAATGGAGGTCACTGAAGAGATTTAAGCAGGGGAGCCCTGTGGTTAAATTTAAGTTTTTAAAAACACTACTATTACTGTTATATGAAAAATGGGTTGATAGGATCAAGAGGGACAGCTAGAAGTGTAACTAGGAAACTATTTCGGTAATCCATCTGTGTGATGATCGAGGCTTGCATCAAGATCAGGATGCCGATGGTGGAAATAAAGAGCACTGAAAGGATTCAAGATCCTTTTGAATTTTGAAAGTAGGGTCAATGAGACCTGTGATGGATAGGATAGAGGGATGAAAAGAGAGGCAGGTGTCAAAAGCTACTTACAGAGTTCTGGCATGAGTAACTGGATGGACAGAGATGCCATTTAGCTTCCTGAGCTTACAGAGATACACATCCATAAGGAAATTCCATTGAAAGTACATCAATCCCTTCTCTATTGCAATAGCTTAATTTTCTGGGAGACTCATTGATGTAGAACTGAGTCAAGTAAGAGATAATTCATCCATGGAAGCCAAAAGAGACATCATAAAATCTATGAGCTTTGATGTAGAAAAGTTCCTAAACTCTCAAACAAAACCACCTATTTACTCTTCCTCTTAACATAATGTATTGAACTTACTCACATAGCACTTGCATGGCCATAAAGTAATGACATAAAGCAAAATACAGAAACATATGCATGACCCCACAGAGTAGGTAGAAACATCCATAAGAACATGGAAACAACATGAGAGTATGCAATTTGCAATGTGAAAAAAATGTTTGTGTGACATGTAAAGTTTTCATTGTGTTGATCATATTTGCACAAGAAAAAGACACCTTCACTGAATTTTCCCTCTATGTTTTTATTCATTAGAATAATTTCTATTACTGCTTTTATTTCTTTCTTTGTTTTTTGTCCTTTTCAGTTCTTCTCTCTTTCCCTGTCGCTCTTATCTTTACATGCTTTTTCCTTGGCAACTACAAAATTGACTTTCAATATTTAGAACTAGATCTATGAAAAAAAGACACAATGAAAGTCGGAGAGAGTTTCTCAAAAGTCAGCTAGTATACAAAGAAGACTGTCATAGTCATTCTGAATTCTCAATGAAGTATCACTATGATCTCCTAAAAATAAAGAGACTAATTTATCTTTGTATCCTCAGATCTTAGCACATACCTAGAAAAACTGATTTAAAATTTCTTGAGGGAATGCGTATAATGATCATCTAAGCAAATAATATTGAATCTTTGGGAATGGTGGTGAGGTCTATTTGGCAAAGACAGTTTGTCAGGGTAGTCAGTGGGAGGGCAACTTACACGAAAGAGTTGAGGGACAGTTTTAGATTAGGTATTAGAAAGTCTTCTTCGGTTTTTTTGTTTTGTTGTTTTTTGTTTTGTTTTGTTTTGTTTTGTTTTTTTTTTTGAGATGGAGTCTTGCTTTGTTGCCCAGGCTGGAGTGCAGTGGTGCGATCTCGGCTCACTACAACCTCTGCCGCCCAGGTTCAAGCGATTCTCCTGCCTCAGCCTCCTGAGTAGCTGGGATTACAGGCACTCACCACCACACCTGGCTAATTTTTGTATTTTTAGTAGAGACAGGGTTTCATCCTGTTGGTCAGGCTTGTCTTGATCTCCTGACCTCATGATCCACCCGCCTCGGCCTCCCAAATTGCTGGGATTACAGGCACGAGCCACGGCGCCCTGCCCTAGAAGGCCTTCTAATTGTCAGAGTAAACTACTTGTTTTTTCATGTTAGATTGTCCAGGAAAATTGTGGCATCACTTTCCTTTGGAATTTAATTGAATTTGATATTTTTATGATTGTATAAATAATATTACAACAAATTGAAACAAAAAGAAAACATAAATCCAAGTCTCTAGCAATTGAACACATTAAATTAAACTCCCATTTATGTGAGTTTTTCCCTAGTCCCTGCCTATAACACACATACACACACACACACAGACAAACTAATATCTGAGGTAATCATAGCACGTATACAATTAAGCATTTTCTTTTGTGTAATATTATATCATAAACTTGTACAAAATTCTCAGTGATGATTTTAATGCGTTAAAAATTCCATCAATTTGAAAATGATCCGATCACCTATCTGCATTTCAAAAATTCATTAAAATAACAATGAAAATATTTCAAGAGGAATACATCAATATCCATTAATTCACATGTTGTTCATCCATTAACTCAACAAATATTTATTGAATGCCAATCATATGTCAGACATTTTCATAGACTCTGAGTACACCGTGGGAATTAGAGTTTATTTCTGCTCTCACAGTGATTACAGTCTAATGAGATGGAGAGACATTCTTCCCAGGGAACCTCAGAAAGAGTCAGTCTTGGAGTTGACAGACATGAGGATCAGGAGTGGGCTTTGGTACATAGGTTCAGGACAATTAAATAAAAGATTTCTATAAAAGAGCTGGGACTGGTGATTCCTCTACCTCCCACAAGGGTAAAGACTAGCATTTGCCTCCATTTTAATCAAGTCATTGGGAGTTGATTTCTAAACTTGTCTTTCAGAGTCCTTACTGGAGAACTGGAACTAGAGAAAAGAGACCAGGGCTGGAGATAACTCTAGACCCACACAACAGTCCAAAGTGTGAGTGGAGTTGTGGGGTGGGAAGAAAAGACAGCTCCAGGCTAGCACAGGAATGAAATAAATAAATTACTTTATTCTGTCCTCAGAGTAAACTCTCCCTTTCAATGGTGATGTTGGAAGAACTGATGCTACATGCCTGTTTCCTTCCTACACATTCCACAGGGAAGCTTGATTGTCAGAAGCACAGCCCCCTGGTGGCCTTACCAGGAAGAGGAGGGGGACTTTGGTAAATCAAGTAATGACCACAAAAATCTTAACATTAATTTATGCTAATTGCATGATCCTCATTTATCCATGTTGACAGTTACCTAACTAATAGCATAAAATAAGGTTTTGAAAAATAAACAAATAGAACAAATGACCCTAGGGAAATGGAGCTAGTGTAAAGAACAGAAGAAAACCTAAAAATCTGATTGGTGTCCTAGTATATATCCAAGAAGATATTATATCCCTAAAACACAATTAGACCACTCCAAAAAGAAGTAATCAGGAAGTAAGACAGATTTTTAGGAAATTAAATAAGATTTCTAAAAGGTAACGAAATGAATAAAAGAATTCAATAATGAATGAACATGGTTGAAAAATGAACTTGAGTGGTTTGGAAGATAAGGTTGAGAAAAATGCCCCAGAAGTAAATAACAAAGGAATGGAAACTATGGGACAATGCTTCATCAAATGCCAATTCAGAATAGATCAAAGTATCTAGAATTCTTGAGGGAAGTAATATTCTTTCCCACACATGGGAAATACAGTCAAATAAATGATAGAAAAAAATTGGACTGAGGTAAAGGCACAATTGATTATGCAAATTGAAATCCTAGATGCATTTTTATAAAATTTCAGAACTTACGAGCAATGAGAAATCCTAAGTCCCAGAAAGAAAAAATAGATTATCAGCAAAGGACAAAAATTATACCAACATTACACCTTTTAATCAGAAGTAAAAGCTAGTTAATAGGCAACTTTAAAGTTCTAGCCAAACTGTCATTTCTGTTGGAAACTCATACAAGCTGTCTCTTAGAAAAAAAAAAAAAAAGTAAAAGAAATAACCAGAGGATGCATTTCAACAAAACAAAACAGGAATCCTGAAATTATAAGACATGGAATTGAAGCACAATGGTACTAACACAGGGCAAGACAAAAAGACAGTAATTGTACAGCAGGCCTAATAAGCAATGTGTAAAATTAGTGAGAGTGCTATGTAAAAAATATCCTTAATAAGCAACTTGATTCTTTTACAAATTGCATAATCCAAAAATGAAAGTTATCTATGAAAACATAAAATCACTTGCGTTTTCCCTATCTGAATATGAAAAATAAAGGTATTTAGCAACTCTACGAATAAATAGATGCAATGAAAGCCATCATCCAAACAATGCGCTCACTATAAGGAAGTTAACAAGTATAGACAGGAAAATAGACTCTGTTTGCTCTTGATGCTTAGAATCAACATTCTCCTTTAAGTGGTGGAAACTGAAATTGTCCGAAGATGGACGTAAACTTCTTTGTGGATCCAATCACTTCACTTAGTTGTGCTGAAAATAATATTTATATTACAATGATATTACATGGGTGTTGATTTTCAATTTATAAAATCAACTTACAGAGACAAAGCAAAGAAGACAATTATAATTACAAGACATGTAAGAGTAATAGTATAATTAATAGGACTGGGATCTGAAGGAAGGGAGAGAAAAATAGATGAAAAAAAAAGTAAGCTCATTAATTCCCTCACTTATCTAGTTAAGTCTCAATAGATGCTCTCTAAATTGATGAATAAAGAATAAATAAAGGCCTAGATATATTATTTAGTTATAAATGTAATGGCTAGAAGTGCTAATAATATAACTAATAAAACTGAGAGATAAGTGTGTTAAAATCCTAATGTTTTATAGTTTGGCATAAATAGATGCAGTGTAAAGTTGATAAATTGGGAAATAGGTATATAAATATATTATTTAGAATTTATGTAGCAATTCATGGTGGATGAACCTTGACTCTCATTACAGCCTGTTGTATTGTTTGTTTATAGCAGATGACTCAGGAAAATAGCTCTCAGTAATATGTGATAAAAGAACTCATAACTGTCATTCAATTTCAAGTCTAATTTCTCTAGGAGGAAAAGATTGCCTTTTATTCTTTTCTTTTTTTGGAGACAGTCTCACTCTGTCACCCAGTCTATGGTTTGTGTGTGTGTGGTAGCCTGACTTTAATTCCCATGAGAAGCAGAAACTGACAAAATGTCCAGCTCAGATGCAATGAGGAGCAAAGCAGAGCCATCTTAAGCAGAAACAACTGGTGACTCTAGGAATTTTCAAAGAAAAATGGGCTACTTGGGGGAGTATTCAAAGCACTGTGCAAACCATATATCCAAGTCTTGGTTCTTGATAATGTGTTCTGGATATGGCAAAGTAGGAAGAATCTTATAAAGACCTTTCAAAGTTTAGGTACCCTTCTCATGCTTTTGAGACTTGAGTTTTGCTAGTTATTCCATTTTTTAAATCAAACACATGTATCTGATTTTGAGAAAAGATTTTATTTTGAGTAGTCAATGATAATCATCCATCAAATTCCATTTTGATCCACTCTGGACTTTTTTTAAGACGCAGAGTCCTGCCATGCTACCCAGGCTGAAGTCCTGTGGCTATTCACAGGCAGAATCACAGCGCACTACAGCCTGCAACTCTTGGGTTCAACTAATCATCCTGTCTCCTCCTTACAAGCAGATGGGACTACAGTTGTGTGCCACTGCATTCAGCTCTCACTCTGAACAATTTAAATGACACTTTAAAGAAAATCTAAGTCTGCTGTTAGGATTCTCTCTCTTAAGAATATTTTGCAAAGAAAAGCATAAAAGGAGACTGTGCTCAGATGCTCAAGACAGCACATTAGACATGTATCACCATGAGCTAGAGCTGCACAGGGCTGTGCTTACTCCTGCAGCCCTATGTTGCTCAATGTGCATGCAATGTGGGGCCAGACAGACCAGATGACTGGTCATGCTTCCTTTAAAAACTGTGTGACTCTTGGCAATTTCCAAGCCTCTCCAAGTCTCATTATCTCATCTGTAAAGTGGACAGATTAAAGACAATTAAATACAACCTACCTCATTGATTTATAATGGTAATCAAATAAGATCATTTGTTAATGGTTCTTTATAAATTTAATGTATTGTTGTTGTTATTATTACCATTCACATCATCATGGGATAGACTTTAAGAAAACTCTTTTACTTGGCTCATTTTTCTTTCTTTTGCTCTTGCCTAGCATTGAGTATATCGATGGCATAATATTTCAAATGGTTAAGCCAGCCCATTGGCTTTCCTTCTCCAAGACCAGAAAGGCTCTTCATCTTGACCACACCAGTGAAGTGGAATTTAATCCTTGCTAAAGTATAACATCAGAGTTCCAGTTAGGAATCTTTGTGGTTGGCTACTTCCATAATTAGACACGTTTGGTGGTTCCTTTTATCACCCTCCATTCTCAAGTCCTTCATCTTATATTACTTCTCTACGTGTCTCTCTCTGAAGTCAATGGCTTACACATTTCTGTATCTGATTTGCCAGTTTCTGTGGTCCATTGTCTCCTACATATCCTCTTGCATAATTAGTAAACTAGCATTAGATGCTTAATAAATTACTAGAATTTATTAAGAATTTATTAGAATCTCTTTCAAACAAAGCATTTTGAAGTGCCAATTACTGATTGATATGGCCAGGTAAAACTACTTTTTTATTAAATCAGGATTATGAATATAGATAGGAAATACACCCTTTGTGATAGGTAGATCTCTGAATCAAATTGAGAATGTTTCTCCAAGCATTTTTCACATCTCTTTAGCCATCCAGAACTATGAATTTTATAATATTTAGCTTTCTATATATTTTCTAGTTAATAAAGAGATTAAAAATTAAGTAAAATGAGAGTTAGTCATCTATTATTTTATTAGGTTGCAATACTGCACAAAGTACTATAGAAAGCGTTGAAAAATACAAATTATTGTATAAGACTAATTAAAGAAGAACCCAAGTACCCTAATTCTACACGCCATTATATTTTTTAAATAACCTGTGAAACAAAGAAGGTTGGTTTGTTGTTGCTTTTAAAAAGAAGCATGTGGTAATTTTAACATGGCTTATGGTAATGCATTAATTGCATAAAATATCATTTCTGGGACTCAGTCTGCAATTCTCTTCTCTATCTACACACACTTCCTCAGTGATCCTATTTATTTCTGTAGCTATAAGTACGACTTCTATACTCTTGATTTCCCACTTGTATTCTTGTCCCAACCAGACCTCAATGCATACATCCAAATACTGACTTCACTTTACACCTGGATGTGTAATAGTCAATTCAAACTTAACATTTACAAACAAACTGAACTCCCCATTCTTCTCACCAAGTACTCCTCTCACAATGCTCCTCATACCTGTACAGGGGGCCGACATTCATTTAGAGGTTAATATTAAAATCTTGGATTCATCCTTGATTTCTCTCTTTCTCTCACTTCCCACATTCAATTCATCAACATGTATTGTCAAATACACACTTAAAATATTTCCCAAATGGACCATTTCTCACCATGTCTACACATTTCATCCCGAGCCAAACACTATCACCTTGTATCTGACAATAGCAATGGCCTCTTAGCAGGTTTGCTGCCTCCATTCTTACACTATACTGTCTACTCTCCATATAGCAGCTAAATGACCTTTTTTGTTGTCATTTGGGGGATTTTTCTTTATTTCTTCTAAAAGAAAAAAAGGATACATGTGTAGAATGTGCAGGTTTGCTACATAGGTATACGTGTGCCATGGTGGTTGGCTGTACCTATTGACCTGTCCTCTAAGTTCCCTCCCCTTGCCCCCCACCCCCTAACAGGCCCTGGTATGTGTTGTTCCCCTCTCTGTGTCCATGTTTTCTCAATATTCAACTCCCACTTGTGAGTGAGAACGTGCAGTGTTTGGTTTTCTGTTCCTGTGTTAGTTTGCTGAGGGTGATGGCTTCCAGCTTCATCCATGTCTCTGCATAGGACAAGATTTCATTCCTTTTTATGGCTGCATAATATTCCATGGTGTATATGTACCACATTTTCTTTATTGAGTCTATCATTGATGGGCATTTGGGTTGGTTCCATGTCTTTGCTATTGTAAATAGTGCTGCAATAAACATACACGTGCATGTGTCTTTATAGTAGAATGATTTATATTTCTTTGGGTATATACCCAGGAACGGGATTGCTGAGTCAAATGGTATTTCTGGTTCTAGATCCTTGAGGAATCATCATACTGTCTTCCACAATGGTTGAACTAATTTACACTCCCACCAAACGTGTAAAAGAGTTCCTATTTCTCCACAGTCTCACCATCATGTTTTGTTTCCTGACTTTTTAATGATCACCATTCTGACTGGTGTGATATGGGGTCTCATTGTGGTTATGATTTGCATTTCTCTGGTGATCAGTGATGTTGAGCTTTTTTTTCATGTTCGTTGGCTGCATAAATGTCTTCTTTTGAGAAGTGTCTGTTCATATCCCTTGCGTACTTTTTGATGGGGTTTTTTTTTCTTGTAAATATATTTAAGTTCCTTGTAAATTCTGGATATCACACCTTTGTCAGATGGGTAGATTGCAAAAAATTTCTGCCATTCTGTAGGTTGCCTGTTCACTCTGATAGTTTCTTTTGTTGTGCAGAAATCTTCAGTTTAATTAGATTCCATTTGTCAATTTTGGCTTTTGTTGCAATTACTTTTGGCATTTTCATCATGAAGTCTTTCCCCATGCCTATGTCCTGAATGGTATTGCCTAGGTTTTCTTCTAGGGTTTCTTATGGTTTTGGGTTTTATATTTAACTCTTTAATCCACCTTGAGTTAATTTTTGTATAAGGTGGAAGGTAGGATCTAGTTTCAGTTTTCTGCAAATGGCTAGCCAGTTTTCCCAGCACCATTTACTGGGGTAAATGGGGATCCTTTCCCCATTGCTTGTTTTTGCCACGTTTGTCAAAGATCAGATTGTTGTAAATGTGTGGTATTATTTCTCAGGTCTCTCGTCTGCTCCATTGGTCTATATGTCTATTTTGGTACCAGTACCATGCTATTTTGGTTACTGTAGCCTTGTAGTATAGTTTAAATTCAGGTAGCATGATGCCTCCAGCTTTGTTCTTTTTGCTTAGGATTGTCTTGGCTATACAGGGTCTTCTTTGATTCCATATAAAATGTAAAACAGTTTTTCTAATTCTGTAAAGAATGTCAATGGTAGTTTGATGGGAACAGCATTAAATCTATAAATTACTTTGGGCAGTATGGCCTTTTACATGATATTGATTCTTCCTATTCATAAGCATGGAATGTTTTTCCATTTGTTTTTGTCCTCTCTTATTTCCTTGAGCAGTGGTTTGTAGTTCTCCTTGAAGAGGTCCTTCACATTCGCATCCCTTGTTAGCTGTATTCCTAGGTATTTTATTCTCTTTGTAGAACTTGTGAATGGAAGTTCATTCATGATTTGGCTCTCTGTTTGCCTATTGTGGGTGTAAAGGAATGCTTGTGATTTTTGCACATTCATTTTGTATCCTGAGACTTTGCTGAAGTTGATTATCAGTTCAAGAAATTTTGGGGCTGAGATGATGGGGTTTTCTAAATATAAAATCATTTCTTCTGCAAACAGAGACAACTTGACTTCCTCTCTTGCTATCTGAATACCCTTTATTTCTTTCTCTTGCCTAATTTCCCTAGTCAGAACTTCCAATACTATGTTGAATAGGAGTGGTGAGAGAGGGTATCCTTGTCTTGTGATGGTTTTCAAAGGGAATACTTGAGCTTTTGCCCATTCAATATGATATTGACTGTGGGTGTGTCATAAATTGCTGTTATTATTTTGAGGTCTGTTCCATCAATACCTAGGTTATTGAGAATTTTTAACACGAAGGGATGTTGAATTTTATCAAAGGCCTTTTCTGCATCTATTGAGATAATCATGTGGTTTTCATCTTTGGTTCCGTTTACGTGATGGATTACATTCATTGATTTGCATATGTTGAGCCAGCCTTTCATCCCAGGGATGAAGCCGACTTGATCGTGGTGGATACATTTTTTGACATGCTGCTGGATTCGGTTTGCCAGTATTTTATTGAGGATTTTCGCATTGATGTTCATCAGGGATATTGGCCTGAAGTTTTCATTTTTTGTTGTGCCTCTTCCCAGTTTTGGTACCAGGATGATGCTGGCTTCGTAAAATGACTTAGGGAGGAGTCCCTCCCTTTCAATTGTTTTGAATAGTTTCAGAATGAATGGTGCCAGCTCCTCTTTGTATTTCTGGTAGAATTCAGCTGTGAATTCATCTGGTCCTGGGCTTTTTTCAGTTGATAGGCTATTAATTACTGCCTCAATTTCAGAGCTTGTTATTGGTCTATTCAGGGATTCAACTTCTTTGTGATTTAGTCTTGGTAAGGTGTATGCATCCAGGAATTTATCCATTTTCTTCTAGATTTTCTAGTTTATTTGCGTAGAGGTGTTTATAATATTCTCTGATGTTAGTCTGTATTTCTGTGGGGTCAGTGGTGATATCCCCTTTATTATGTTTTTATTGTGCCTATTTGATTCTTTTCTTCTTTATTAGTCTAGCTAGCAGTCTATCTGTTTTGTTAATTTTTCAAAAAACCAGTTCCTGGATTCATTGATTTTGTGGAGGGTTTTTTATGTCTCTATCTCCTTCAATTCTTCTCTGATCTTAGTTATTTCTTGTCATCTGCTAGCTTTTGGACTAGTTTCTTCTTGCTTCTCTAGCTCTTTTAATTGTGATGTTAGGGTGTTGATTTGAGATCTTTCTAGCTTTCTGATGTGGGCATTTAGTGCTATAAATTTCCCTCTTAACACTGCTTTAGCTGTGTCCCAGAGATTCTGGTACGCTGTCTGTTATCCTTGGTTTTGAAGAATTTATTTATTTCTGCCTTAATTTCATTATTTACACAGGAGTCATTCAGGAGCAGTTTGTTCAATTTCCATGAAATTATGTGGTTTTGAGTGAGTTTCTTAATCCTGAGTTCTAATTTGATTGCACCATTGTCTGAGACACTGTTATGATTTCAGTTCTTTTGAATTTGCTGAGGAGTGTTTTACTTCCAACTATGTGGTCGATTTTAGAATAAGTGCCATGTGGCCCTGAGAAGAACATATATTCTGTTGATTTGGGGTGGAGAGTTCTGTAGATGTCTACTAGGTCCACTTGATCCAGAGCTGAGTTCAAGTCCTGAATATCCTTGTGAATTTTCTGTCTCTTTGATCAGTCTGATACTGACAGTGGACTGTTAAAGTCTTTCACTGCTATTGTGTGGGAGTCTAAGTCTCTTTGTAGGTCTCTAAGAACTTGTTTTATGAATCTTGGTGCTCCTGTATTGGGTGCATATATATTGGGTGCAAGAAGTTAGCTCTTCTTATTGAATTATCCTTTTATCATTATGTAGTACCCTTCTTTGTCTCTTTTGATCTTTGTTGGCTTAAAGTCTGTTTTGTCAGAGACTAGGATTGCAACCCCTGCTTTTTTTTGCTTTCCATTTGCTTGGTAAATTTTCCTCCATTCCTTTGTTTTGAGTCTGTATGTGTCTTTGCATGTAAGACAGCTCTTTGGGTTAGAACATGCTCCTTTAGTGTATCGTAGTTTTTTATTACCCATCTTCTGAAGCCTACTTTTGTCAATGCATCCACCTGATCCTCTGTCAGTTCTGTGCCCTTGATAGAGAAATGTTGTGATAATTTGGAGGAGAAGAGGCACTCTGGCCTTTTGGGGTTTTTGGCATTTTTTCGTTGATTCAGAAAGAATCGTGAGTTTGTCTAGTTTCAGTCTTTGAGGCTGCTGACCCTTGGATGGGGTTTTTGTGGGGGCCTTGTTGTTGTTGATGCTGTTGTTGCTTTCTGATTGTTTGTTTTTTTTAATAGTCAGGTCCTTCTTCTGTAGGGCTGCTGCAGTTTGCTGGGGGTTCACTTCAGGCCCTACTCATCTGATTTGCTCCCATGCCTGGAGATGTCTCTCAAGCAGGCTGGACAGCAGCAAAGATGGGTGCCTACTCCTTTTTCTGGGACCCCTGACCTTGAGGGGCACCAACCTGATGGCAGTAGGATCGGTCTTGTATAGGGTATCTGACAACCCCTGTTGGAGGGTCTCATCCAGTTGGGTGGCACAAGGAGCAGGACCTGTTTAACGAAGCACTTTGTCCCTTGGTGGAGACAGTGTATTTTGCTGGGGGAAAACCCATTCTTCTGGGCTGCCCGGATTCCTCAGAACTACCAGGCAGAGAGGCTAAGTCTGCTGGTCTGCAGAGACTGCGGCCACTCCTCCTGCTAGGGGCTCAGGCCCAGAGAGATCCGAATTCTGTCGCTGAGCCTGTGGCTGGAGTTATTGGAGATCCTGCAGGGAAGCATTACCCACCAAGGAAGGGTGGGTCAGAGTTAGAACTGAAGAGGCACTCTGGCCACAGATGGCCACAGCCGGTGTGTTGGGCTGTGGGGACAAGTCTTGGGACCAAGCCGTCCAGCCTCCCTGGCTCCAGCAGGGGAAAAGCACAGCCTGGAGCTATAGAAATGGGTGCTGCCTTCCCCCACCCAGGGAGCTTAGGGTGTTAGGCATTTGCAAGTCCCAGTGCTGGCTGCTGCCCCTCCCCGAAAGGAGCTCAAACAGCTTACATAGCAGGTAGCTGCAGCTGGTGTTGGTTGCTCCTCCCACTGGGAGTTCAGTAGGGTTAATCAGATTCCAGTTGAGATTGAGAGGCTGTAAGAATCTGAAAGTTCTGGGGTTGGGACGTTAGGCCCCAGTGGCACAGGTTTGTGAGTGGGATCTTCCGATCTGTGGATTGCATAGTTCCGTGGAAAAAGCACAGTTTCCCTGGCTGGATAACACGCTCACTCACTGCTTCCCATGGATGGGGGAAAGGGGTTCCCCTTCCTTGTGCAGCTCTCAGTTGGGCGACCACAACACACTGCTCTTCCTTCTCTCCATAGGTCATGCCAGCCTTCTAGTCAATTTTGATGAGAGAACCCGGATACCTTGGTTGTGGGTGAAGGATTCACATGCTTATTATGGTTTTTTTTCAATGGAAACCTCTGAACGGTGCTGCTTGTAGTCAGTCATCTTGGCCCACCCTCCAAATGACCTTTTAAATATTAATCACATCAATATCTTCCAGAGGCTTATTAGATTATGTAAACTAAAAGCTAAAATCTTTGTCACGGCCAGCAAGACTCTATATGAACTGGCATCTGGTATCTTTCTGTCCCTCTTTCATTTCCATTCTGTCTGGTGCTTACTGAACCCTACATAGGCTAGTTTTGTTCTCCACTCTCCACTTGTAGCTCCTTGTGCCAAGGACAATCAGACATTTGGTTTTGCCTAGAGGCCAATATATATCGGCTGATCTGATGTTTCATTTGGTTTGACAATGTGAATCCCTGATTTAAGTTTCACTAAAATAAATTGGAATGTTTGGTAGGCCTCCATTTTGTAATTCCAACTCTTGGCATGGTCTTGTCTGGTATTGTGTGAGGCACACATACAGTGAATTGAGTTTTCACTTTCCACAAAATATAAAAAATAGGGAACCATGTGTCACTCTCATTCCCCAATGCAGTGGAACTAAGGTCTTCATTTCAAAGGGGCATGCTGTGGGCCTGCAAGCACATGGCTACGGAATGCCCACTTCTTCTAGTTTCAGGTGGTGGTGGAGGAAATATACAATGCTGCCACCTATGCCAACCACTTGGGATACTGGAGCCCCAGCCCCAGCCTGTGAGATGCTTGAAGTCTCCAACTCGCCTACTATGGGTCAGTGACAAATGAAAGAAATTATGGTGTAAGTCTATGAGAAATATATCCAGAAAATGAGACTGAGGAATCCTGTAGAGCATTAAAACATATAGACTAAACACACTTAGTATGGAAGTTTGGTTATCACTTGGTATGAATCTACAATGATTTCTATATTTAATTTTTTTATATTAAATATATAAATTTATAATTATTTTAAATTTGTGAAATAAAGGATTTCAACAGCAGTAAGCTAAAAATGTGTCCTAAATGAAAATAAAAATGCTGATTTTTCATTTATGTTGATGGGAATGCTGAACTTACCTTTAATGCTTATCAACACTTACTGCTTACTTTGGGGACCGTAAATGATATTGCTGACATGTGAAAACCATAAGACATAAATCTGCTGAAGAAACATGAGTATCTGTTTTAAATAGTATTTATTTTAAAGACTGAGCCCCCAAGAGATAAGTTAACTGATGCAGCTGCAGAATATATGTTTATGAGTCACTTTGTGAGCCATGACTTTTCATTTAGATCAAAGGATTGTTATTTTTAATTAATTGTGTTTATTTTCAATGCCAAGGGTTTTTTTTTTTTTTTTTTTTTTAACATGAATGAAAAGTAAAGCAGTAGTTCTTAACATGTTGGTTTCATTAGCAGAAGAAGTAACGTTAGTTTCTTATCAGTGTCAGATAGAAAGTCAGCTAATTCTAATAGTTCAATTTTTTCATGTGATTCATGGAATCAAAGGAAGGCTTTGGAAGTTCATTTTGGTAAAGAAGAAAAATTTGAAATTATTGTGAGTGCTATTGTAATATCAGTTTAAAAGTAAAATATTAAGTCACAGTTATTTTCTTTGCTGTGATAATAAAAAAAAGACAAATCCAGAAGAACATTGTCTCATGGTAAAGCACAGCTCTTACTAAATTAAGAAGCTTATAGAGCAGATATTTACTTGGAATTTACAGTGGTAAACACATAATTCATAATCACAAATAAATTGGGATATTCCACCAAGGAAAAAATAATTTTTAGCTGTAAATACACATACACAATAGCTGAACAACAAAATATGATAACACTGTTGAATATGGAAAAGAAAATACTTCAACATGAAAATACAAGCTTCCTCTCTTTGCTATCCATTATAAAATGGGTTTTAGAAACATTTGTACCTTTGAATAACTGCTTTTTAAATCAGCCTTCTTGTTTCATAAGCTATTGTGCATTTTTATAAATGATTCCAATTTTTGTTTTGCTATGAACAATAAACACATGTTATTATGAACATGAAGTATGAACATAAAATGATGAAATTTATTTCTACAAAAACAAGGGAGGAAGTGAAGAAATAAAGCAATGAAAGTTCAAACATCATGCCAGATTTAAGTCTGAAATTCTATAATTGTGCTTTGGAATAGTTCAATTTGTGGAAAGATTGTATGATAAAGTTCCTATATATAATATAGATTAGTCTGTATTATATACTGGAATTGGATGAAATTGAGAAAGTCAATGATCTTATAGTGTCTATATTATCTATAGTTAGGAAAACATTCATAAGAATCATAGAGAATACTTACTTGATGAGTTTTGCTGTGTGAAAATATTTATCATAGAAAGGTCCTGAAAGACAGTACCTATGAAAATATTTGGTCTGAAATATTTACATATTTCAGTACAAAAATTTAAGAATATTCTCCATTTTGCAGAGCATGCTCTGAAGTTATACAGTACCTCAACATTTATGTGGAAAACATTATTCTCAATTCAGAATATGAGGTATAGAGAAAAATGTATTGGAAATGTCAAAAATTTCAAGTTTATTAACACTAAAATGCAACTTGGAAGAAGATTGCATTTATGGGGAAAAAAAACTATGGTGGGGCACAGTGGCTCACACCTGTAATTCCAGCACTTTGGGAAGCCCAGGCAGGTGGATCACTTGAGCCCAGGAGTTCGAGACCAGCCTGTGCAACACGGCAAAGCCCCATCTCTACAAAACAAAAACAAAAACAAAAACAAAAACTTAGCTGGCCATGGTGCTACATTCCTGTATTCCCACCCATTTGGGAGGCTGAGGTAGGAGAATCACCTGAGCCCAGGGAATTCAAGGCTGCAGTGAACCAAGATTGTGCCACTGCATTCTAGCCTGGGCAACAGAGCAGTGAGACTCTATCTCAAAACCAAAAAACAAAAACAAAACAAAACAAAAAAAGACAATATTGAAAAAAATTCATTCTTTTGAAAAACACTTGCTACATGGTGCTAGAACAGACATGGCTTAAAACAAATTAAAGTATGTGAATATAATTCTAGAATAATTACTCAACTTCTTTTACATTTAAATATTTAGTTGACATTAATTTTACTTTGCTTATGTTATTTTTAGTGTTTGAGTAATCAACAGCAATACTTTTTTTTTTCTCTTGACTTTCTAGGTACATAAACCACATACACTCTTTTTTCTCTTGTTTGTTTTCAGTTAAAACAGTGTGAGCTGGATTTTCTTTCACTTGCAAGCCAATGAATTATGACACCACATTTAATAGGGCTGTTTTAAAGAAATAGGGAGATAATGTTTGGGAAGCACTTAGCATCTTGTATAATACATCCTAAGTTCTCCATAAAGGTAGCTATTCCCATAAATTTGGCAAAATAAGCACCATTAGGGATGTGTCCAAAAATGCCAAGATAACATCAGGTCCCTAACATTATATTCAATATAATTTGGATAACGCTAATTATGGCTCTCAATCAATCAACTTTTTCCCTATAGTTGGCTACTTTCTCTGATTACCGTGTCCTCAGTTGTTGTAGTGGTAATCAGTATTCACATTAAAGAGTTTGAAATAGCTGACTGGAGAAGTAGGCTGAGAGGTTAATAATTTTTGTATTGTAATTTAAGACCCGTGTAGAATAACTACTAATCAAATATATTTTCTGAATCACATATGAATTTATGTGAATCTGAAGAATATGTGAGTTTCCACCTTCATGGCTATTGCCTCCTCCAGCCTGTCATAGATTTTGATACAAATGCTTATAAAATGGCAACTATCACAGGTTATTACACTCATGCTTATATCCATGTGTTGGGCACTGTTCTAGCTGCTGACTTTCCTGAAGTTTATAATAGGAATAGGGAGTAACAAAAATAAACTATATTTTAAAAGTAAATTATGTCATATGCTATAGGAAGTGCTATGGGAAAAAAGACAAAACATACAGATTATGTAATGGTGATCAAGAATAAAGAGAAAAAGGTCGGATTTCACTGGTAAATAATGTGGTGAGGAGGAGAGAAGGTTGGATTTAAGCAAAGACTTGAAGTGGATATCTGGGAGGAGAGTGTCTTAAACAGAGGAAATAGCTGGAATAAAGGCCCTAAGGTAGGAGAATGTCTGGCATTTTTGAGAAACAAGGAGGTCACTGCAGCTGGTGTGAGAGGGTGAGAGGCAGAATAGAGGTGCTGATGTCACAAGGACTCTGGCTTTTACTCTGAGTAAAATAGATTAACAAATATTTCTTCTTCCTGATAAGAAAGTGGCCTGCACTTAGGAAGTATCTGGAAGTCTGGAATATTGAAGTCAGCTATATGGAGAGCAGAGGGGTGGCACTTATTTGATAGGAAAAGATGAAAATAAAAACACATTGTTGTCCCTAGGAGGACTTTTACAAGTGGAATACCTTTAAGCAAAATGGACTGAAACAAAACAAAGAGATTCTAGCTAGAAAAAGGAAAGTGGCAGTTCTTAATAGGCAAGTGACAGAACATGAAAGCGTTGGATGTGTTACTTGACTGAATGAGTCTCAGTCCACTTCCATGGTAGCCTTTGCAAAAAGTGACTGACTTTCACCACTTTAAGCTGCTGTACCTTCTTAAGCTTGTGTACTTTCTGTAGTGCTCCTCAATATGTGGTCCACAGACCACCAGCATAGCATCACCGGGGGACACTTGTGAAACTACAGGTCCCTGGAGCCTACCCAGGCACAGTGGATAATGCTGTCCAGGTAATTTTTACACATCTAAAGTTTGGGACTATGGAACCGAAAGACAGCTTTTTAAGACTCCCTCTGACTCTGGATTCCTATGAACAGTTTCCCATGCCAGGTCCCCAGAATGTTCAATTTTGTGGGTTTTTGTTTATCGCTGTCAGGACCATAGATCTTTGGATCAGATAAAGAGAAAAAAGCTGAGAAACATGCGTTTTGATCTTGTCACAGGGAAAGGGAAATGATTTAAATAAAATTTTACAGTGTTGCTCATTTCCATAACTGTACAAACATGAAAAATGCTGTGAATAGCTACTGGGTGAAGGTGACCTTTTCATAGTGATGTTTGGATTTGAGGCTATATTAATTTTTCTGAGTGTACATGTTGTTGATTGTGATGGTTTGAGCCAATGAGAAGTAGTAATAGTTAAATATCTGAGATCTATTGCCTTGTTAGCTACGTTAACAGCCAATGACAACATAATCTAAAGAGATTTACTGTTTGGCTTTAGAAGTAGTATCAAGCTAAAAGTATAATTAAAACATTTATTAGCCTGCCAAGTTAGAGAGAGTAAGTTAAGACTTGCAGTTTCTGAAGAGTTGGCAATGCCTCTTCCCAGTTTTGTCTTATGTCCACCTTGCCCCATGCACTATCCCCACATACTCTATAGGAACTGAGAAAATGAGCTCACTAATTTTTTTAAATTTGTAGTTTGAGACCCAAAGACTTGAAAAACATCCTTTGTTGCAAAACCAGCAATTATTGCAATTCTCTAATTACCACGTCTGAGACCTTTCTTCATGCTGGGAGGATGCAGACGGTCTCTTGATTTTTTAAAGGTCAAATTACGTTGCTTCAGTATCTTCTGGTGATGGGCCAAATGAGACTAGCTTAATTTAATATGTCTCTGCTGCTTTTCTTTCAATCCAAAGGGGCATCCATCATGGGCTTCTCATTCTGACTGATATTGATCAGGTAATTGCCCTCAGCTTGTCAAACTATCATGATTTTTATAAGAATGAGTCTTTTCTAGAAGGAAGTACACCCTGAGAGAGATACAAAGATTGCTAACAGAAGTTTGCCCAAAAGCAAGTCAAAGTAGAAGGCAGGATTAGAGAGAGAGAGGAGCTAGAGGAAGGCAGAAGATGAGGAAAGTAGAGATAGTGCTGTGTCCTAAAATGTAATAATGTAAATTACTATCATCCACTTAGTACAATTCAGAAAATAAATTCCAGGCCAGCACGTAACACAATTCAGGGAAAAACAAAAACAACAACAACAACAACAACAGAAAAAAAATCCACAGTTTTAACAGTCACCAACTGTGTGGCTTCTCGGAGTAAATGTTTAAAAAATTACCAGCCTCATTTAACTGTCTGTCTGAGGATCCAGGTGGATCCTATTCTTGTGGCTCAAGAACATCATTTTCTTTTTCTTAACTAGTCTGAGGGAAATAAACATTCACCAACTCTAATTTATCCTAGATTATTGGGGTGAAGATGGAACCTAAAAGAAAAGAAAACAACTCCCACCAGGAAAAGAGTTCCTCCAGGAAACTGTCTAAGGTTGACTTAATGAATATTTTCCTAATGTGACTGACACACCAAGCCCGGGGATGTCCTGAGAGAAGCATTCCCATCAAGACATGCCGAGCAGCATAAGAGAAAATTTCAGCTGAATGGCTTTCTGTGAAAGTAGAACAGGCTTACAATAGCTCATGTGAAGAGTGTAGAAAGTCAAAGTGAGCCCACATCTAGTGTATCATTATCGTTAACAACTGTGTTTCAGGGAGTGCTTGGTATCCAAGAGCTGTTTCAAGCCCCAGGGAGAGCCAAGCTGCTGCAAGGGCTTCAGATAATCATCTACCATCACTACAGATATTCAAGACTAACTTGATGCCCTCTGTTGAGAGTGCTTGAGAATAAAGAATGCAGCTTTGTCACCTTGAGAAAATTCTTCCAGTAATAGTTCCTTAAAACACCAGTACCTTCAGGGAAACTGCTTTAAGACAGTTGACGCCTTACTCAGGTCCTTTTTCAGATCTCCGTTGGCCTTAGGCCCTCTTACACGTGGATACCTTGCCCCGCAACATGTCAACACTTTCTACAAGTGTACCCGTGACCCCCATTCAGCCTAATATTGGTGTCATTTTTTGAAAGGATATTTGTAAAATTTTTTGGTAATTATTTGGCTATAAGTGATTCACTTGATTCGCAATTTGTTACAAGTTCTCAGCAATCACGCATAGATGGAAATTTTGCGGTGAGAAAATCTAAACCTGCAAATTGTTTTCGAATGTAGTGAAGTTTTAATGAACACTAAATATTAAGTTGGCATGACAGCACATCATGTAGGTATTTAATCGATTTCTTAAAATCCATTCTGTGGTTTTCTTTTTGGCATTTTGGAGTCATTTTTAGCATGATAATCTTATACCATATCTTCGGCGAATATTTGATCCAGTCTTGGTACTCTCAATGGTAGCAGTGTTTCATGAAAAATCATGTTTGTTAGATCTTCATGGTAGATTTCTAGTAGAATTTTTGGAGGTTTCCTTCTTGCAAAGCAAGTCTTATATTGTGGTTCATTTACCATTAAGGTCCAGAAATATCCTGAATTAGACAACTGTCGGAGTAGTTACACCATATAGGATGTAGTATTACCCCAGGCAAGTATGACCCAAGGACAAGTACAATTTGGGGCTCCACCTGAAACTACTTAGGTGCTCCCTAGAGAAAGATCACAATAAATTGAAGTTACTGAGGAGGGAAAGAAGATGCAGAGAAAATAGCTTTCTTTTCAGTTTTCATTTCTGGGACTCAAGATTTCCCGTTCTATTTCAATTTCTTTCCTACACAGTGTCATTTTTCCTACCTATGTCTCAAAAGAATTGCCAGTGGCATATTGGGCTAACACGGTAAACACACATAGATGCAGCAGGTGAAAGACCTATTCCACTGTGTTCCTTCCCTCTCCCAGCCTTGCCTTCCCCCAGAAGTACATGGATTACTGACTTAGTCGAGATGTTTGCTTGCACACCTCTGCATGTACGCTGAGCTATATGCATGTACATTCACAAATGAGTACGCTTAGCGTTTTCCTGTTGGAACTCATCCTCCCGGGATGGCAGGTGAGGCTGTAAACCTTGCATCAAACTCACCAAAAATCCTCTTTGCCCATCTCCCTCTCCTTTCCTGGCTCCTGGCCCCAACCCTCTGTGGGTCATTAAAGCAAATTTGCATCACCTTGTCGTTGAGAAATCTTAATTTCTGAATGCTTTCTATGAAACTGCAAAAATACCACTACCCAGGGTAAACGCTATTTATTTTATTTTGTTCATAGTCCTTGCACTGATGTATTTCTAACATCGGAATTTTTTCTCCTGTTCAATGGTGATTTATGTTTGTATATATGTATGTGTACACATCTGCGTGTGTGTGTGTAGTTTGTGTGTGTGTTTACCATGGTCTAGCCCACTTAATATTTCTATTCTTTCACATTTTCAAAATTAACGATATTTGTATAAAGGATAAACTCTCCATTTTAAGGAGCCCTTTTTCTTTCTTAAATCATGTGTGGAATGCACCTTTTGGCTCTTCCCTGTGTAAATAATGTGTAAAATAATCAAAGCACCATCACGACTTGACAGCTCAGGCCTTTGATAAATAGGGCTTTATGTGGGATTATCATATGACATTTCCAAACTAAATTATATTTGAGTCATATAGGGTACTATTGCATTATCATCCCTCATGTAAAATTTGTACATCTTACAAGGAGTGGAAGAAAATAAAGGGATCTGAATTTGGATGCCCTTTATTTTGAACATGAACTCTTAAAAATTAAAAAATAAAGTCATTTATTTAACATTTCCCTGACTGCTCATCTAAGATTTCTGAACTTCTGAAGGGTATCTTATGTGCAGTATTGTCTCTTGGATTCTATTACTTCCAATACTTAAAATTAACATGTTCAGAAATCCTTGAAGATGAGCTAATCTACCACTCTCTTTACAGATGAGGGAACTAAGCAGAACCAGAAACACATTTCAAATCTCCCTACTCCTTGCACAGTGTTTTCACCTAACCTTACAGCTTGCCTAGATAACCATATACACAGATAAGATGTAGTCAAAAATCAAGATGATAACAGGTAGGCAAATCAAAGATATTTTAAATGTGAAATATTGGCTTCCAAAAGATTTACTTACATACATACTTAACCATTTTGGAAAACATTATACCACTCAAGTCAGAAAATGTTTTTCTTTATTAAATTCAAATGATTTTCCCCCTTTATGCTATTACTCGATAATGTCTTAGGATTTATAATAAAGAAAGACAGGTATGGTTCTTCAGTCTCCCTTTCTTAAGTCAGAGCTCTCAGAAGAGTGTGACGTGGGTTCTTCAGCACCCTTCTCCTATGTTTCCCAGTAGCCTTGCAACTTCTGCAGCCAAATCTGTCAGCCCCTACCCTGTTCTGCTTGTTTCTAAGAGAGGAGTTAGATAAATGAAGAATTCACCATCACCTCAAATAATGCACAGGCTCATGGCAAATTATGTGCATTAAATTTTTGTATGTCGTGTCACACTTTAAATGTTCTTTCAAGACTACATTCTAGTTGGAGGGTCCTTATGTATCATTCCTCTGTAAATAGAATGCTCTCTAACCAACTGTACATTTGAAAGTGTTAATATTCCAACAGGTAAGACTGCTAGATAGTATAGCGGTAAGATAGGTATGATTGCTGCTTTTTAAGAAGTAAAACTGTAAAAGTCACTTACAAACCCATGAATTACAGGAGAAAATATAATATAGATAAAGAACTACTGTACTATGATGCAGAATAAAATTCTATCCATTACCCAAACCCACTCTATAGTTCATCTGATCCCATAGCCGACATATACAGAATCATCTATATCATTAAAGCAAGGTAGTTTGACTTATAATAAAATAAAATATACCAAAGGATGATAGTCTTTATCAGCTCCAATAGAAAGTAATGACTGAAACAGGATAATAAACATCTGTCAAGAAAGTATTTAAACAGTTATCAAGCAGAAATTATTCATGAGTTCCGGGGATTTCTTTTTTTAAGTCTTTGGTGTGGGCTAATATTCCAAGCAGCAAAATGATTATAAGACAAAATACTGGGGGAAAAGAAAAGTGTTGCAACTTCTTTCTTTGGTAATTCATAAATACCAGCATTGACATTTCTAAATTCTCAAAGTTCTCATTACTTTGATTAAAAAAGTCACAACCCCTACACAGCAAATGGCATAATTGCCAAACCAAAAATCCATCATAAAGACACACCAACTTATGGTGGAAATTTGTAACCAAAAGGAATAAAACAGGCAGGTACCATGACAACTTAAAGTACCAAAACAACAACAAAGAGAAATCCGGTCGCATTTTCTTTTGGCTTTATGTGCTGCTTCTAAATATGCAAAACAGTTAGCATGGTAGGTGTTTCTCAGTACATTAGCACTAAGGTAACCAAACATGGTTAAATAAGGGGGCACCTATTTTGTCAGACTTCACATGAATGTTTTAGATTATTTTGTTAAAGATTAAAACTAAATGATTGAGACTATATTCACACTGTTTACACAGCAATAACTGTAATTTGCCAATTGCTAAATTTCTCCTGAACCAGCTCAGAATATTGTGTTCAATTGGAGAAACTTTCTTTATAATCAGTTATTTTCAGAAAATTAAAAATATTTAGGAGCCGGCACCAGGGCTTTCTCCCAAATGATCTTTAACAAAATCAAATCTTTCAGACGTGGAACTGCACCAGCAGAAAACCCTCTCATGTTCATAATCACGTGCAGATGCAAATATCTTTCTCATTCTAATGAAATAATGATACTCAATTTTCTGCAGTTTTATTGACAAATAATAAGAAAGATGTCTAAATGGGTGTGGCAGGGTGAGGGTTAAATCTGATTGTAATTAGATTGCAGTATGCATGGTCATGTGGTTAATAGTAAATTTTCCTTGATTAACTGGTCCTGTTTGTTAAGAGCTCCTATTAACATTAGTGCTCTCCGTGTTGGCTGTAGAGACACACCATGGACCAGTGCAAAATTAATGAAGGCAGGTACGCATGCTGATTAGAATGCGGCAGTTTAATAAACTCTTCCAACATTAAATTATTTAATGCATTCATGCTCATGCAGGCTATTCGATGGTCAGCTTGACCACCTATGTGTTAATATTGGGAATTGAAATGCAGAGAGTGGAAGAGATATAGTGGTGTATGAGGTAATTAGCTCTCATGTCTGATAAATGGGGCAATACCTATGTGTGCGCATGTTTTAGCACACCACAAATGGTGCTTTCATTAGCTGGAATCTTCTGTGGAAATTTTTATAAATGTTTAGTTTGATTTTTGTAGCATAAACAGTGGCTCTGATAGCTGTAGCCATTGTCAGCTATTTGAGGCAAATTTTAAGTCAGCTATAAAGTAAGCTTTGTTAAAATAAATGGGTAACAAAAATTAGATAGGAAGCTTATCAATAAACATCTCCAATCTGGACATAATCACTATCATATAGAAAATACTTTTATATAAATATGAATGATTTCAAAATATAAAAGCAAACATGTATTAGATTTTGAGCAAGATAATACGACTTTACATTTGTAAGAAGCTCCACAGTTTGCATGTTGCTTCACATGTTATTTAATCCTAATCGTAGACATTTGGGTGTTTCCTAATAAGTGGCCAATTAGAGCCTTAAAATCTCACTTCTTGTAACTCAAAGTCCGGAGCTTTCAGCACAGTTCCACAGCAGCCTAAAAAACTAGTATTTGTGAGAATAAACTATTATTTATAAGACAAGTTAATTTTTAACATTAGATGAGCATTCTAGGGACTTAACGTCTCTGCAAACAGGATGCTACTTCGATTTGGTGGAAACACCAAAGAAAAATGTTGTATATTTAACTCTAAGGATAAGTAAGTGTTTTTAATGACTTACATTTTACCAAACTCCAAGATACTTTCTGATTGTATTTTAGGTATTCACAAGCACTTTCATAGTGCTTTCATGGAATTCAGTATGCTAACACAGAACAATCCGGACTCTGGAACTTGGAGACAGTGTAGAACGTGTTGCAGAAACATGTTGCAACTTCTTTCTTTGATAATTCATAATACCAGCATTGACATTTCTAAATACTCAAAGTTCTTCTCCTTACTTTAATTCAAAAAGTCACAACGCCTACACAGAAAATGGCATAACTGCTAAACCAAAAATCCATTATAAAGACAAAAACTTATGTGACCAAAACGAATGAAACAGGCAGGTACCATGACAACTAAAAGTACCAAAACAACAACAAGAACAAAAACCTGGTCACACTTTCTTTTGGTTTTTATGTGCTACACCTTCAGTGAGGTCACCAAATCTAGGTTTACTGAATCAGAAGACTGCCCACTGTTAAAGTAAGCCCTGAGAGGCTGGCTTCATGGATTTTCAGTCTGGGGATTTCTACAAAAAAGAAAGATTCTTTTGTCCTTGCCATCTTGAGTTCGTCTCCCATTCTTAGAATGACAGCTAAAATAAGAAGAGAAAGAGAAAATTATTCTCGCCCTAGCAAAATCAAAGAAGAATAATGAGGAAGCCTGGAAAGACTAATGCGCGGAAGGGCCAGGATAGCAGATTTGACCTTCAGTCCTGGACATCCTTAGGAACTGGCAGTGTGACTTTGAGCAATCAGTTAACTTCTCTGGGCCTTGATCTTTTCATATGTAATTTAGGAAACTGGAGAAAGTGAACTCTCAAGTTCCTCATATCTCAACAGGGCTTTCTAATTGTTTCTTACCAGGAGAAAAGATACCAATGATCTTTTTCAGACACCTCCCTGAGGGCTAAAAGGAGCCATGAAATTCTATGGCAGACAGAAATACCACCTTTGAACAACATACTCTGCAATTTCCCTCCTTCTAAGGGCTTGAGTGGTAATTTTGGGTCTTGTCTGGCCTCTGATAGCTCTATGGGCTCTAGCCAGCCCGGATGGTCTGATTGAATTCCTACTGTTGTTTTAATTTGTCTCTGGCTAGCTTCAAAGGATACTGTAGTCATGAATTAACATTGTCCCCTTGGTAAGCAATTATAGTGTTGGTTGCAGTATCATTGATGCTTGTCCTTACTGCTTCCTTTGGACAATGTAGACAGTTATTGATGTTTGGCACTTCTTATAGGTGGTTGGCAGCTATGTGAATACTGTAACTTACAATAGGCTTTTCCACAACACTGCCATGATGTCCATGAATTTGGAAGGACATAAGGACTGCCATCCCACTTTTTGCAGTCATGATATGTGCTGACAAAAATGGGTCATATTTTCCTCTGGATCTAGCAGAATATTTGTATAATTAGGAATGTAAACAATTCCATTTTTTTGTATAGTTTCAGCCAACGAGCATTATGGAAAAATCAGTTTTCTATCCAACTTACTTATCCCAAAGAAAATGTATAGACTCTCAAAAGAGCTCAAACAAGGCTTAGTCTTTACTTCTTACTTTCAACCTTTGGCTGCTTTAAAAACTAAGCATAATAAAGCATTTTAGCTGAACACTGGAAGTGGGAGAAGGATACTCCCCAAACAAGACAAGGGTATTAAGCATTGAAAATGGCATGATTTGATGGCCAGGGTAACAAAATGTGGTGAACATGGAACTACAACTATGATATCATGCATTTCTTTAAAAACCCTTAGTTACCTGAGGAAGGTTTAGGTAACTTCCTCAGTAATATCAGTCCCTTTGCATCCTCTAATGCAGTATATTTACTATTTCTTGAGTATTTTGAATTCCTTTAACCTCATAATGACTTGACGAGATAGAAGCAATTTTTACGCTCCTGTTTTACATATTAGAAAACTGAGTCTCAGAAAGTTTAATTAACTTGCCCATGGTCACAGAGGGACAGAGGCAGAGGTATATTCAAACACAGGGAGTCTTAGTGCTCTCAACTCCTACAACTGTTACATCTAAACTTGCAGACCACTATGGTAGCCATTATGTAGCCACTGAGTAGTGGAAATGTAGCTAGTCTGAATTCAGATGTGCTGTAAGTGTAAAACAAGATTTTGAAGACCTGGTATGAAAAAGAGAATATAAAATATCTCATTGTAGTTATCTTGTATTGATTACATGTTAAAATAATAATGTTTTAAATATTTGAAGTTAAAATATATTATTAAAATTATTTCACCTGTTCCTTTTTACTTTTTAATGAGCCTACTAAAAAGTTTATATTTATATAGGTAGTATGTACATATCACATATGATGAATGTATATGTACATACTATATCTGTAATGTTTATATTGAACCGTGCTTCAAATGTATTTGTTTTGTACATTTTCCACCATGGGAATATTTCATTTGTAGTAAAAATCCCATTGGAATGGAAAAAAGGTGTAAAACCATAACTCTGACCAAAAAAGCACAATGCTCTCAGTATTGGCCACAGAATGATGTGCTTCGTGTTAATAACCTGAGGAAGGATTCAGAATAATGACTCTTCAATAGTCATTATAAAACAGAGTCGGCTGTTTTATACTGTTTGCCATAGAGCTTTTCTAACTTACAACGAATCATGTTGAAATTTTTTGAACATTGGAAATTTCTGTCGAGCTGTTGTCCAAACATCAGCATCTATTGTGCAATTCCCACTCTGTGTTGAGATCTTTAAGAGTAGGCATCATGTATTATGTATTGCTTTGTGTCTATCATTTTGTACAAGGAAAGCCCTTGGAGACTATGATAATAGTAAACAGTGACTCTGGCCTAGACATCACCAGTGAGATTGTGAGTATTAGGGATGAAGAGAAGAGAATCCCTCATGAAGTCTGAAAAAACAACTCATTTCATTCACAATTGTACAAGCAATCTGAAAACCAATATTATCAAGCAGAACATATTTAGGTTACTTTCACAAGGAAGTTTCCCTATGAGAAAAAAATAGTCAAAATTAAATGAATTTCTGTATTTGTTGCTGACTGACCAAATGTGTCTTATAAATAAGATTAATAAGTCAGCAAGCACTAGAAAGAAAATCTTAAAAACCACAGTGAGAAGCTACATCAAAAGCAGAGCCCAGAATTATATACTTGAATGTTTACATTGTCATAATCAGAAGATGACACATATGAAAAGCCACAAAGTAATGGGTTGTAAATGTGAATGGACATGGGTAGAAATTAATTAAATACATTAGACTTAAGTACAGCATATGATTCCAGACATGGTAGAGATTCCAGACATTGTAGAAGACTGAAATATGTAAATATAGGAGGAGAGGTTTAAAACCTTCACTTACAAATTCCAAATTTGTTTAAGAGGCAATTGCATACAATTTTTCAAATAACTGATCAAAAGAGGAATCTAAGTTTAAACTTTTTGAGACAGTAAAAACAACAACAAAAATCATTAATGTTTTTTTCCTCACCTCTAGCTAAAAACCAGCTGCATTTTAAAACTGAATTTGGCAGGCTCTTGATGGCATACTTTCAGCATGATGTTTTAAAGATTAAACTATGGAGCAATCTTTAAACATTAATGGAGGTTACATGGCAAATTCTGCTCACACAATAGAATCATCGTGTCCATCTTGCCAAATGCATGTCTCAGCCTCTAAGCTAGAGGATAACAAAAAGATATTCTTATTCTTCCTCCTCTTCTTTGAGTTCTAAGAGCACTCTTTAAATGTTTCTGTAGCACATCTAATTCCTCTCTAATACATTTTGCTGGCTTTGGTGTTCAATTTAATTTAAATCAGCAGAATAATGCAAGTGAATCCAGGTTGCTGTAATGTTGCATTAGGAAGGTCTGATCCATTTGCAGCTAAGGTACACCCAAATTCATTAACATTTACTCAGTAGGCTTCCAGCAGGTGACTTTATGGGAAGAAACAGATGCATCTGAATGTCACCTTACCACACATGTGACTATCATAGATTTTTGTCCTGTCCATATAATATTGCTGCATCCCATTCTAAGGGAATATAGATAATAGCATTAGTTTAATTTATTTTTCAATACACCAAATTACACAGAAATGTTCTCTGAGAGGCTTTGACAATTAAATGAATCCAAATTTTGCACAGGCGCAATGGGGATTGACCTCAATGGCTTTCTAAGTGCTAATTACTAAACCTAAATGCAGTATGGCTCAAAGGGCTAAACCACAGAGAGGGCACTCAGAGGTTGTGGGTTCTAATCTCCACACCAGTAGCATGACCCACAGCAAGGCTTCCTAGAACTGAAAAGTAAAAAGATGCAGTCCAGTGTCAGGCACCACAGCAAAAAACAAAAAACAAACAAAACAAAAATCCCTGATTTGGGACCTGCAGTCTCAAATGGAGACTCTGTACATCCTGAAAAAACTTAGCCCCTTGCCAAAAGGAGCTTTTATCATTGAGCTACAGAGGCTAAACAAACCTAAAACAATTAGTACACAAATAAGAGAAAACTGTGAAATGCTGGCAAAGACACAGAGGGAATCCTAGAAGCTCAGAGAACGGAGAGATCATGTGAGCCCTCTAGTTCTGTGGAAACATTTGGGAAGACGTTGCGCTGGATTGGAATGAATGTATAACAAGAGTCATAGCACCTCACTAGTGCTAGGGCCAGCACATCTCTGAGCCATATATTTCCTCCTCTATAAAATAGGAATTATAGCTTCTGGCCTGTAAATGTACAAAATTGTGTGGGGGAAACAAATGAGACTACGAGAACAAAAACATTGTAAACACTACAGAGATCCGAAGTGTTATAAATGTAACTGTTATGTATTATTGGGCTGCTGGATTGGTTTGTGAAAAAAGAGATCTGAAACAGCAGATTCAGCCTTAGTATTCATGTGGTTTGGGGGCAAGTGGCTCTGCCTCCTTGGAGAGCTCCATGAAACATGGCGGGCAAGATGCTGTTGGGGTCTGAGCCCAGTGAGTGCTCCTGCCCAGAAGGAAAATGGCACTGCACCAGTACTCTCCTGCAAATCAATAAAATAAAGCCCACATTAAAGTAAAAAGAGAAGATGAAAAGGAGTGGGAAGAGAAGAAGGAGGAAAGGAGGGAAAGGAGGAAGGAAAGCAAATAATTTAAACCATTAGTGGAGTCTCTGGAAAGATGCTAGAGAGTGAACAGCACCGCCTGCAGCTGAAGACTTCACCCATACCTGCTGAGGCTCCTCCTTAGCTTGGTGTATCCTCCTCTCCCTTCCTGTTCTCTCTTCCTCTCCTGCCCCTTCCCTCCACTATCCTTTTCCTCTCTCTTTCCCACTCCTCACACAAGTTCTCTTCCTAAGTTAGCCCGTGGATGAATTTTCTGGCTTCCTGCTACCTCTCCTCACAGTCTTTCTTCCTGTCTTCCAAACAAATTCTGTTCTCTATGTTGCTGTATGTCCTCTCTGATCCATGTCAGTCTGGTCTTTCTTAGTTCCTTCCCATTCTTCTGTCTTCCATTGGCCTGTACAGCCAAACAAGTGCCTAAGGACTGAGCAGCAGAAACAAGATCTGCCTAATAAGGTGAAGGAGAGAAGGCTGTAAATATTTATGGTAAACAGTAAGAGGAAGATATACAAAGATCCACTGGATCATGATGGTTAATATTTAGTAGTGCTTACTATGTGCTAGGCATAATTTCAAAAGCTTTACATTCCTTAACTTCTTTAATTTCATTACTGACCCTACAAGGTAGGTACTGTTATTATCCCTATTTTATAGAACAAGTCAAGAAAGCCCAAAGAAGATAATCAATCTGCCCAAAAGTCATATAGGTTTTAGTCTGGCTGAGGATCTTGAATTCAGCCACTAGAGGGGATGGATGCCTGGGTAAAGGAAATAATCAATGTTCAAAGTATTCAAGTGGGCTTTTAGGACTGGTAGTGAGGGATTTGGAATTTCATGGGTAGAGAGTGTAATGCCTGCCAAATGGGTCATAGCCAACTTCAAGGTAGCTACCACAAGCTTATGACAAAGTATAATATTGTCTAAGGACAACCCTTCTCTAGGAAATGTTTTCTCAAGGCTGGATTTGTAGGACGAAAATTTTTTGAGAAATTAATTTTTATTGACTACCAATTTCATTGGAAATGGGAGATTCAAATGAAACAGAATGAAAATCAAACTAAACTCAATGAAGACCCATACATTAAAGTTTGTCCACACTCTTCAAATGATTACAGATCTGGCAAGATCCTGCTAATCAGAGGCAGCAAAACATCATGCACATTGCTGGAGCATGCATATGGGAATAGCATGACTTTTTTATAGGTGCTGCATGAAGGTTGATATGTCATTGCAAAATAGCTCTTGCAATGTTCTCCATCAGCGCTGTATATGTTTGCTAAGATACAAAAGCAATATGAATTTGTTCAACAAGATCAAGTAGTCTTTTTTTTTTTTGTAATAGTGACTCCTTTTCTTTTTCTTTTTATTCAGATATTTTCTCTCCAGTTCATGAAGGTTAACACTATATCTGATACTAAGTTTGACTAAAAGAAATCATTTTAACGTATTTAGGCTTTATTAGTATTAATAGGAATTACACAGCCAAATCTCACTGCCATGCACTGAAAATTTACCACTTAGGATCAAGCCTCAGTAATCACTGGAATGTGTTGAAGTGTAATTTCTGGTTCACAGACCTCTCAGAAAGGAAAAACAGATATGGGAGTTAAGTTTTGGATAATAGAAAGGAAACTTCTTAGTTTGTACTGCTTAGAATTAGAAATATATAATAATCATATTTTCTTCAAAATGTAGTAATCAATTTGCTATAATTAATAGGATTGAATTAATACATAGGACAAGCAATCATTCTTATAAGGGACTCTTTAATACAGGATCTTATAAGGGACTCTTTAATACAGGATCTTTTCTGTGCATTTCTTCAAATGAAGGGTACCTCTGGTTGTATTTCTTTCTGACAGAGCCATTTCCTGGCCTTCACATCTCTGTAGTACATATTATTTGAATATCTGGAATATGTATTATTCCCTTGTAAGTAGGTTGTGAAAATTACCAGCTCACACAACTTTTATCAATGTGTCTCATGCTAGGTTTTATTCCTGATGTGAAATAGAAGAAATTGGCTTTCTTTCCTTTTTACCTGATATAATTTGTACTTACCTTGAGATAATTTTTTTAAAGACTGCTGTTAAACAACTACTAATCCATTTTTTAAAACATGGGTAAATTATAAAAAAAGGCAAGCATGGCTTTCCTTATTCTACCTGTTTAGGCAAGAAATGAGCAGCACATTTTGCGTGTGTATTCTTTTCATTAGTCTGATGCTGTCTGCAGTGATGCCACACGCACACTCAAAAAATGCCCCGGCTATTCTACTTCCCTACCTTAGTATCTTTCATATTCTTAAACTTGATTCAACAATCATTCTACACCAGGGGAGGTATCATGACTTTTGAAATCCTCAGTACTTTTCAATAAAAAAGATGAAATAATTTTACATAAGCAAGTTTAAAATGTCAGGAGAACAAAAATGGATCTATTTGAAATCGTTTCTAACACAAAATTTGATTTTTGTCAGTGGTGCATGAAAAACAATGAAATAGCCAAGGAAACATTTTGATATTATACATTTCTTTTAACAGAGGGTCAGTCTTAGATTTTTAATACTTGGCATCCTAAAATAATATCAATATGTTTAGTTAGAATATAGAATTAAGTTTGTTTGCTTTAAGTAAAATTTAAAATGGAAGGACTTCAAGCAAAATATGTTAATAAATCTTGTACTGTTTTACTGATATACTTAATGGAGAGTTGTGATTATTAATTTATAATTGTCATACTTTCAAAAACTGCTGTGTAAGAGGTTTCAGAAACATCTCCATGGTGAAACACAGAACCATCCATATCCAATCCACCAATATTTAAACAAATACACTTTGAAGACATGCATTTCTTCTATTCAAAAACTGCAGGTGATTTTACCAATGCATGCTGGTCACTGGAAATTAGGTCAAAAATATCTCGAAATGGCAATGTTGTATCATTTCTCAGAAACTTAAAAGTGGTGCATATCATCAAGGGGTCTGCAGAAAGAAACACAGTATAAACAAAGCCAACTTTGGATAGAGCATAATTTGTTCTTTAATGTGCTTGACCTCATTGGAAAGCATTGTTCTATATTCATATCAGTGTTAGGTTTTTTAATGTTTTATTCTAAACCATGTGTGGATTTATGAAAGTCTTTTTCTTAAGAGCTAAAACACAAGCATTTTCATTCTATAAGAGGAATGGCCATTGATAACTGTGATTTGTATTTGCAGACTAATATTAAAAGACCAGGATGTTCTACTTCTCTTAAAGTAACTCTTGTTTCAAGAGTCTCCAGAGAACTTATCCCTTAACCTTCACATTGAATGGGTTTTAATATTTTAACAGTTCTAAAAGTGACATGGTCTGTAAGGAGCCCCAGAGTGAAGTGGAATCATTCCTATCAATGATACTTTTGAAAATAGAATGTTTCCCAGATTCCTTGATATATAAATCATCAGGGAAGTTAGGTGCTCCAGTTGCTTCTGATGAGTTGGAAAACATAACCTCTAACCAGAGAGCAAGAAATGTCAGCACATAGTGCTAAAAGCTATCTTCTCCTGTGAGGTGAATGGAAAGAAAATCCCATTGCACAATTCTAAAGGGTTAAATTTCTTCAAGAGGCAATGGAACAGTTTAGTTTCATCAGATGCCTTTTCTTCTTCCTTCTTGATATATTAATGTTCCTCATATTTTCTTTCCATGTTGCAATACTCTCAAACATTTCTATCTATGTGCTGTGAGTATTGAGAGTGAACTAAGCACAGACTTCAGAATAGCCTCCTTGCCCATTTTGTTCTCCCTTGCCATACTTTGGGCTTTGGTGCCTTGATACGTTTACAAGAGGAGTCCCCTGAGCTGGGAATGTTTTTCTTCCGTATTATAACTATATCTTCTCCCAGGGCCTAATTCAAACACTTCTTTAGTCAGAGTCCACCTTTTATTTTCGGGTACATTATATGCTTGGCATATGTTTCCTGTGTAATAGACATATATCTGAATGAATGTATATCACTAATTATTTGTACCACTAACAAGCCACCTAACAACATCACTGTGTTTAGATGTCAGTTTTCCCAACTAGCTGGTAAGCACCTAGAAGAACAGATCTCTTTTACTGTGGTGTATATATTCAGCGCACATGGTAGAGATCCTTGTAGTAAGAAGTCAATGGATGTCTTTTAAATAAAAAGTAGACATGAAATACTATTAGTAAAAGATATGAAGAGTCTTAGCATAAAAAGTTTCTCCCATTTTGTGTATTATACAAATATATACAATATATTTGTATATTGGAAAACAGCACTGTAACACTAAAGTAATCTCAACTAAGGCAAGATCTCAAAGATTTCACCAAAGTATTGACAATGAAAATAAGATCATATTAAATCAAACTATGACATTCAATAAGCAGGCCTTTAAATATTTCAAAAAGGAAATATTTGAAGGATATTAACAAATGACTCACATAAATGAGGAAAAGGCAAACTAATGTTTTAAAGATTAATAATGTATGAGTTTTGATTCAAAATGTAAGCTGCCCTTCTCTCTTCCAGGGGCTTAAAATGGAAAAAAAGTAAGTCCTGGGCATTAAAAACAACTTCTTTAATTCCAAAGAGTCTTTCACATAGGAAGTTCAAAGTTAAAAATTGTTCAGTGTTAAAAATTATACCTAATGGTTAGATCACTATTATTGCCATGGGAATCTAGGGGCAGAGAAACCAGGATTTATAGAAAGTCTGAAGTCACACAGAATATCAGTAATCTGACCAAGAGAACAATGTCTGCCTTCCAAATCTTGACTCATTCTCTTGTTCTGGAGCTACATTTTCTATATCTCTCATGAGGAAATATAATAAGAAATAATTTTTAAAGAACTAATAGTAACCACCAAATTTGAAATTTTCTAGAAACCACTTCCTGTCCATTTCCATTGTCACTGTACTAACTTAAATCTTTTTAAAATAATCAGATTATTATTATTATAGCCTCCAATGGGACTTTCCAATCTCAGTCTCTCCCCTTACCAAATGACCCCCTTACAACGGTGATGTAAGTCTCTCCAAGTTATGCAGCCCAAAGATGGTAGCACACCTGACCTCATTTCACCAGTTATTAAGGTCTTATAAAATCTCATTACACCCTAACTAGCTAACCTTATTTTTCTACCATTGAACAGTTTAATATGTAAATCACTTTTCTAATTGTATCAAATACATTAATCTTGACTTTTCAGATCTATTTTAAATGTGTGAAGTCTCACCGAAATGCCAGACACAAAATGGATGCTCAATATACACATGTTAATTGAATGAATAATTGAAAAGATTTTAAAAGTGCTTTTGAGGTACTGGTAAATTGAAGCACTTACAAGCTGCTTTGTAATGTTTCCATCTAACCCTCTGTATGTAAATATTAATGGGTTCAAGAGTTCTAGGAAAGAAATCAACCGAGGCCCCTTTCCCTTTTCTCATAAGAACAACTGTGCTTTAAAACATTCCTCTAATGAGAACTGCCTCAGACAGAATTCAAAAGATTCTTCCATACTTAAAGTTGTTAAATTTATTTGAACACCAAAAACCTAAAACTCAAGTTTGTCTTCCTATAAGTACTTCAATAAGACAGACCCAATAGCTATCAATTTAAGAACAACATCTGGATCTCTTACACCTGCTTAATAGACACAGAATGTTTGACTCCAGAATTTTAAGACAATAAATAAGAAAAAAGATACAAAGCTAGCAAACCCTATGTACTATAAATTAAAGAGCATAACTCATTTTTTTCATGATTGAGAGGAATTGTGAATATTCTCATAGTAGCTCCCATAGCAATTACTTAGAAGATGCAGTCTCTCAGAGGAGAGTTCTTATCCATCTTGTGCATTTGTCTGCAAGTCAGGTATTCATAAATTTCCTGGTTTAATTTCAATCTTAGCTGGGCAAACAAGCATATGTTTTACAATGGACCCTTCTTGTCAACCCTTCAATGATTAGCTCCTTTGTAGTTCGATGATGATCAAATCCAGTGAATGCTACTCTTGGGTTACTCATGAGTCATCTCTTTGAGATTCCCCATCCCGCTCTACCTGCACCCAGCAAGAAAACATCATTTCTTGTGGTCAGTAATCATGACCTCACTTCTTAGGGAAAGAATAAGAGAAAAACCTACAATTCTTAATAAGCTCATTATGAGCATCATGCAGACACCTGGTCAGCTATTGCCTTTTAATGACCAAGATTCACAATGGCACAAGCAGACAACTGACATTTTGCCTTAGCACGCATCTCTGGCCAGTGATAATTAACCTGAAGGTAAGGAACCAGTCATTTTCTTAATACAACAAGGCACCTCTTTCAAAGTTGGGGCTCTTCCTGTTTTAATAATCAAAAGGAAAAGACCTTTGGTACTTAATATTTAAACAAAATGTTTAATATTTACACAGTAAAGTTCTTCTTCTGATATTAAACCAGCATTAAAGCAGGGATGGAAATTGGTTTATAATCTCTGACACTAGGCCTGGAGCCCTGTAGTGTAGTAAACAATGTCACTCTTCAGATGGGCACCACCTGCATTGGGTTCAGAAATGTCAACTGTAATTAAACATTTTATTTCAAGGATAATTCATAGGTTATGTGCATGAAGGACTGCTTTCTGCCATGAGAAATTTCAAAGTACTGGCCTGTGTAAATAAGAAGCAGGTCTTTTTTTATTGCATCTTTTTTTAAAAAAAAAAACCATACGCAAACTGCCTGAGACTTAATTAATATTATTCTTAAATATATCCTTCATATTTTTCAAAGGATTTTAAAGTAGATTTTATGAAGCTTGACTGGTAATGATGCATCTCTACCTTACCAATTGTTTCCTGAAGCTATAAGCTCTAGCTATAAGTAAGAATACGGTGGGGGAGAGGGGAAGAATATGATTTGCCACATGCTAGCATGGTAAACTAATGGCAGAGTGGGATTGGCTCTCACTAGCCCTACATTTTGCCTTTGGGGTTTTGGTTTTTTTAACTTATGATTTCAATGCAAACTTGAAAATCATTTACAGTTTTTAAAAAGAATGACAAGTTATTCATAGGTGTGGGGGTCAATTAGCACCTCTAATAATGCTTCTGAACCTAATGAGAATTTACAGTGAAATTATTCAATTAAGCATGTGTGTTCATGTGTCTCTGTGTGTGTGTCTAAGAAGGGAGTAAGTAATCCTCTGTTTTTCTATATCAATAGCAATTCACTACTGTTCATTGGGAGCAATTCGTTAGAAGCTAATATAATGACTGAGAGACTTATTAATAAAACACACCTTTCCTAGCTTTCCACCTTAATATTCTACATCATTTTTTTTCCTCAAAATAGAGCTTAAGAGGAAAAACCTTAAGTAAAAATGCTCTTAAAGTAAAGAGAAAAAATCTGGGTAAAAGTAGCACTCTTTCATGCATTTAACACAGTCCCTCATAAAGAGTACTCTCTTCTCTATTTGAGGCAACAAGGAAAAAAGATGCTCTGTCACTGTCTCTCACTCACTTTCTCTTCCTTTGCTTTTTGAGTTACTTCATAGCCAAATATTTCATGACATACATCACCTACCAAAGAGAAGGCCTTAGGTACATGAACAAGCTCAAACATTAGTCAAAGGTGTTTGATGGGGAATGCAGAGCCCCGCCTGTATCAGGTGGGCACCTTGCAGAGAAGCCTCTGACTGGGCTAATGGAGCCATGGTCACTGAGGCACCTTTCAAAGATAAAATGTTAGTTGTCAGTGGGAAAAATTGGTCATCAATAGCAAAATGCAACAGACAAATATTCTTCTAAGTCACCATTCCAAAATGAGTGTAATATGAGCGTTTGTTAAATGAGTTCTGATTATACTTGCTTTAATTAATAATCTTTTCTTTTAGAAACATGATTGCCATAAAAGCTATATAAAAACATGTGAAAAGGAAATGACACATTAAGAGAAAATGCTATAAATCATATACACACTGATTAAAATTATATTGGAATTTAAAAACTGACATATAGAAAAAAAATACTTGAAAGAAATATGGCAATGTGTTAGGATGGCAGAGGTATGGGTAATAATTTTCCCATTTTCCAAATGTTTATAATATGATCACATGACTTTAATTATTAAAAGTCTATGTCCAGTAAGAAGATAATTACTTTGGGGAATTAAAAATCCCACAATGCGTTTGTTCATCAAAACACATTAGAAAAGAGGTAGAGAAGAAATTTGGTGAAGGCTTGGATCAAACACAATTTGAATTTCTTTGTCTCCATATCTCTTCATCAACACAAAGAAAACAGTTCAAGAATATTAGCAAAATAGGACAGAGTAGGAGAAGGTAGAAGAAACAGTATTGGAACAGCTAGTCGGTCTGACCCTGGAGCTTCTTTTTAACTAATAGCAGATCATAAGCATTAAATATTTCCTTTATCTTCCTGTTAAAATGGTGTTACCCTGGCGGCAAGAGAGACAAAAGACAAAAGCTTTCTCAGTGCATCCATATTCCTTCCTGGTTAGGAGAGTAGTAAAGGCTGTGTTTTGGTTATGTCTATAGCTATCAAAATAGGATTATCGCATGGACAATGTATGTCAGCTGCATAAAACCATGTTAAATTAGACCAGATGTAGATATTAAATTTACCAAGTCATTATAAACTTACAAAGAATCTGTCTAAAGTCACAAAGCTAGTAAATGACAGAACTGATGAGATGGCACAAATGATCAACTTGATTGTTCCACCAACAATCTAGATGTAAGTACATATACAGATGCAGATATAGATGCTATAGATAGGGATATCATTATCTCAATCAATTAACATATGGTGACTATTTCTCATGTGACTTAGAGTGCAAGGTCTCTCATTTTTCCTTTCAAACTGACATGATTTCCCACTACATTTCTCACCATACTTTCCTCTCTGAAAAAATTCCATGATTGCAAGGGGCCTGCCACAGTGACAATGCCAAAAGCTTTCTGTGTGATAAACCTTATGAGTCAGCCTTGCAGTCTCTAGGGGTGGACAGGTAGAGGGTTCTAGCAGGAGACCTTTTGTGTAAAGAACCAGGTGAAGGGCATGGCAGTCACGGAAGAGTTATTATAAAACAAGATTTTTCCCCTAGAGCTTTCTCCTTTACCTACTGAAATGGAAAGGGCTTAGGAGAAAGAATCCTAAACCACTACACCTGAACAAATAATAGAAATTCATTTAGAACAAATACAATATTAAAAGCTATTTTTTCACTACAAAATTAATTGATTAACTTTTTCCTCTACAAATATATTACTGGAACTTTCTCACTGCACAAACTCTCCAAACAAAATTAATGGTTTTGTTTTGAAAATTAATTTAGATATTAAAAAATTATATTTTCCACCAAGATCTCAGTTACTCAGATTAAATATTAACCAAAAGCTGTCTTCTGCTTAAATAGAATTTAGCCTTTGAAGTGTTTTTATTAATCTCTTCTGATGTAGGTGCTTGAAATTCTATGAGAGTGCCGCTGCCGCCCGTTCTGTGCATCACTTACTGTAATTTATTTTCAGAACATAATTCTATTTATAAATGAAAATCCTATTAAAAGAAGACAAGAAAAATTAGTCCTAGACTTTGCATTGGTAGAGTAGAAACAAAATGAGCGGCCTAACCTGAAGTGACATTTACAAATTACCTGTTAATTTAAACCGGGTTGAGGGATGACAGAGTTTAGTCAGACTGACAGGAAGTACCGAAGGAATGACAGTTGGGCCTGGAGTGGCCATAAAGCTCGTGAGGCTGGCACATTTATCTGTGTTCCCCCACTACCCCACCGCCTCCCAGAAAGCTTCCTGCCTAGTAAATAATATATTTTTTAAAATATTTACATTTTTGGCAGACTAGTGAGTAAAGGTTTTACATAGCCGAGGGCGCTCGTCCTTTTTGTTTTGTAAGGGGAGCAAATCAGTGATTAAAAATGGCTTCTGACTTTAGTCATGTGTGTGTCCTCCTGCAACCTACTGAAGCCCAAATATAAGTTGTTTTCTTTTTAGGTGTATTTAATGAAGCACGAGGGCCTAACAAGGCTACAAACAACTGAATATCTACACATGGGCATTCACTCCCACCCCGAGGTTTTTAAGAAAGACCTGGTGCTCCTTTTATTTTTCTATTTTTGAAATGTAACATCCAAAACCCTTGTAGATAAAATCTTAAAACAACAATCTTTTAAGAAGGAACTCTAAGAAGGGACAATAATTGCTTTATACTTGGATTTTTAAATTCAATTTCAATTACTACTAACCGGAATAAATATCTGCTGATATTATATGTATCATGTAAACAATTAAAACTCGTTTTCACAGAACGTCTATTCCACATTCAATTACATGGAGCTACATTTCTCTGTCAATGGGCATGTCCTCAGTAACAGTAATATGAGCTACACGTATGGATAGACTGAAAATACACACGTGCACATGCGCAGACACATACACAAAACACAACCCACAATAGTATACCCAATAGTTTGGCCTTTCATGAGCAAGACCTCTTCTTGTCTTAAAAAACAAAACTGGCGTGTTTTTTTTTTTTTTTTTTTTTTTTTATGAGAACATCTTTACCTTCATAAATTCATGATAAAAACATACCGGTTTCATCTGCCTGCATCCTGGTCAAGGCTCCTGTCTTTTGTCTCCTTTAAATGTGTTTATCCATTTGAGAATTCAGCAAATTTCAAGGAATTGTTGCACTCTTTCTTCTTGTTTACCCATTCTGGAATTCTATTGACTGTGCAGGGATAATTCTGTAACATAAAAGTAATTGCTGTCAATTATTCACAGCCTGATTCTCAGAATCTTCACACAACTTTCAGTAACTATTCTGGACTGGAAAAAATGTTGAGTTTAAGGCCTATGTCTCAGAACAAATGTTTCACTATATTTGTGGTAAAGGTATCTACCCAAGGCAATGAATCATTAGTGTATTATTTTAGAAGGGTAATGTTACTAAAGAAATAACTTTCTCTTGAAATTTTGATCCAATGTTCTTGATATCATTTGTTATCTAACAATAAGGAATAATTTAACCCCTTAATACTAGAATAATCAGAACAATCACAAGAATAATTAGTCTTTCTCAATAAGAAACTGGTTTTGAATAGATAAAAATGTCAAATAGAGTGAAAAAGTTTGAAATACAAGATTCTGATGAAGAGGGTCTGTTGGAAAAATGAATCCTTCTTCCCTAGTTCCTCAGCCCAGTTCGGTGAGAGCCTGCCCTGCCTTAAAGGCCTCTCCACACAAATTCCATGACTTCTATTTAGCAAGTTGTTGAAACACAATACAAATTTAAAATAAAGTTCAGAAAGGAGTAACCAAGAGAAATTTTTCAGCTCTGCCTCTCTCCACCCCAGAAGTGCCATAGGAGTATTTCTCCCAATGTAATCTACCCCAAAAAAGAAAATCAGAAGCCTCGTAGTCCTTTTTGGCACATGAAGAAACATACTTTGTACTAAATGCTACTTTTGAGGGTTTTTCTTTTCAATCAAAGTTTAGAGATAAATTATAAATTATCTGTGTCTTAGACTCCTCTGTCACATTGCTGTCAAGAAGCATATGCCTGTTTGGACAATCCTGGTTATTTCTACAAGATTTATGAAATGTTACTTTGCTCTAAGATTGATATCCATGTCCTTATTCAGTATATCAAGGGCATATGATAATGATAGCGATCAATGTTATTTTAACACTGCACAAAGGCCAGGGTGTCAAGGCCATCACTTCATTAGACAACAGGACTATTGATTATTAACTAGAGACTGGCTCAAATAGAAATACCTGTACAATCTCTCCATGCCAAAACATTATTGGTGAGTGAGCAGATTATATAATCTGTCAACCAATATGAAAGTCTCTCGAAACTTAGCAGAGTACGAGGAGCATTTGAAAGGGCATTTCACAATGAGCAATAACTTTTTTATGTCCCTTGACCCTCTGCTAGCCTCCCTCCTAAAGCTGAAGTCATTTTAGACTTGCAACACTGCCTGAGTCCTGACCTTAAAATGCAAATACTCTTTTGAAATTGAGGGGAAGTGGATGAGAAAACTAAGGTTCGAGTGAGAGTGGAAGAGAGAGGAAGAAAAGAGGTTACAGGTGTGAAAGGAGACAACCAAGAACTATTTATGCTCTACTTTTCTCAAATCTCAATTCTATGTTCTTAAAAATAGTAGATGTTTTCCAAATATTACAGAGCTAAAGAAAACCACACCGTTTCTCCTTCCTGTCAAGAGATGTATTATTGTTTAGCTGACTTCAATAGTTTTTTACATGCAAATTTATCAGATGCCCATTCTCTTTGCCCTGAGCTATGAGCTGTGAAATGTGTGTATGCTCTATGCAAGTGTTAAAGAGGCCTCTCCATCCTGGAGTTAAATATTCAGACACTAAGGCAGTTTCTCCATCATGGACCTTGCTTCCTAATCAGCATAATTTCCCCCTTGACCAGCCCTCTATGTGCATACATTTAGAAAAAAAGAAGTGGGTTAAAAGGGGGGCATTGACAAAAACAGCCAGTTTAAAACAGTGATTTTAACACTTCCTAATGGAGCTCTAAGAACTCATCCTAAGTAAAGCAAATGGCATGAGGCATGTGGAAAACTGATTAGTGAGGACCAAAGCAGACATTTATTGCCCAGAGGTAGAAAGTCCACTAATCTTCCTGTTAAACCTCTGTTTTCATTTCCTTCTCAACTAACCTCACTCTGGACCAAATACATCACCTGTCTTAAGCCTCCAACTGGTACTGAAATCAAAGAAGTCAAGGGAACAGTCAGTGGAATCTCATGAGAATGTATTTCCCCCATTCGCCCCTGCATTCCCGAAGATCAGTTTGAAGTGCTGAAATGTCAGGGCCCTGGCTCCTTATAGCTTTCACTACATTTTTGCTTTTCAGAAGCAGCCTTAGGAACCCAGATCATGGTCTGGATCCTTCACCAGTGGTCTTGAACAAGGGAGATGGGACTGGACTGACTTTGGTAAATTATTGAGCACATAGAGAAAAATATCTTTAACTATTTGTAACATGAGGATGTGACAGGAGCCTTCGCTGTCCCTGGCCAAACAATGATAATGGCACTGGGCTAATAAGACAGAACCCTCTTTGATAAGTGAGAGACCCTAATAATGCACATATTAAAAAAGACTGTCAAAGGTCTTTGAGCAACAGAATAAATAACAGTATTGGATTATAACCCAGAGTATAAAGTAAATACACGTGAGCTCTTATTGCTATAAATACATGGAGGAGTAAATAAATAAATGAATAAGAAGAGAAAAATCTTCCCCATAGGATTCTAAATAATTTGTGCACACTGCCATCCAGAAGATAGTCCTTAATGCCCTCCCCCCAACCGACCTTCCCTCCCTTGAACATGGACCTGTTTGCAAAGAATAGAGTGTACAGAAGAAGGGTTAAGTTTATGGTGTAGAAGTCTGTCAAAGACTACCTGGATCAAGTGATCAAGATTAATACCACCAGTGATAAGTCATGTTGACAACACATACACCCTGACAGGATGTGAGAAGAAGGGGCTTCACTTCTGTGGTGTTCTTCCCCAAAACTTATAATTCCAGTCTAATCAGGAGGAAAGCATCAGACAAACCCAAATTAAGGGAGATTTTACAAAGTAGCTGATCAATACTCTTCAAAATTGTCAAGGTCATGAAAACAAGACTAAGGAACTGTCACAAACTAGAGAAGATTAAGGAGATGTGATGTGTAAATGCAATGTGCTACCTTGTATTTAATCTTGGAAGAGAAAAAAGGATATTAGTGGAAAAATTAGTGAACTCTGAATACAGTCTGGAGTTTTATTAATAGTAATATACCAATGTTGTTTTCTTAGCTTTGATAAATGTACCTCAGTAGTATAAAGGGTTAACATTAGGGGAAGCTCTGTGAGGAATATACAAGGATCTCTGTATTCTCTTTGCAACTTTTCTGTTATTCCAAAGTAAAAAGTTTATTTAAAAAATTCAAAAACATTTCCATAATGACCTGCCTAGAATTTTTTCATCGTGTAAAGAAAAGGAATAAAAATGTAGAAAATTACATTTTTGTCAAGAAAAAGAATGAAATGAGAAGGGATAACCTATTTGTATAAAAAAGAACAAAACTGGGGCGCACCCAAGATGGCCGAATAGGAACAGCTCCAGCCTCCAGCTCCCAGTGTGAGTGACACAGAAGATGGGTGATTTCTGCATTTTCAACTGAGGTACCAGGTTCATCTCACTGGGGAGTGCCGGACAATCGGTGCTAGTCAGCTGGTGCAGCCCGACCAGTGAGAACTGAAGCAAGGTGAGGCATCACCTCACCTGGGAAGCGCAAGGGGGAAGGGAATCCCTTTTCCTAGCCAAGGGAAACTGAGACAGACAACACCTGGAAAATCGGGTAACTCCCACCATAATATTGTGCTTTACCAAGGGTCTTAGCAAACAGCACACCAGGAGATTATATCCCACACCTGGCCCGAAGGGTCCCATGCCCACGGAGCCTCCCTCATTGCTTGCACAGCAGTCTGAGATCTAACTGCAAGGTGGCAGCGAGGCTGGGGGAGGGGCACCCACCATTGCTGAAGCTTAAGTGGGTAAACAAAGCCATCGGGAAGCTTGAATTGGGTGGAGCCCACTGCAGCTCAAGGAGGCCTGCCTCCCTCTGTAGACTCCTCCTCTGGGGACAGGGCATAGCTAAACAAAAAGCAGCAGAAACTTTGGCAGAGGTAAATGCCCCTGTATGACAGCTTTGAAGAGAGCAGTGGATCTCCCAGCATGGAGTTTGAGATCTGAGAACAGACAGACTGCCTGCTCAAGTGGGTCCCTGACCCCTGAGTAGCCTAACTGGGAGACATCCCCCACTAGGTGCAGACTGACATCCCACACCTCACACGGTGGGGTACACCCCTGAGACGAAGCTTCCAGAGCAAGAATCAGACAGCAACACTCGCTGTTCAGCAATATTCTATCTTCTGCAGCCTCTGCTGCTGATACCCAGGCAAACAGGGTCTGGTGTGGACCTCAAGCAAACTCCAGCAGACCTACAGCTGAGGGTCCTGACTGTTAGAAGGAAAACTAACAAACAGAAAGGACACCCACACCAAAACCCCATAAGTACATCACCATCATCAAAGATCAAAGGCAGATAAAACCACAAAGATGGGGAAAAAGCAGGGCAGAAAAGCTGGAAATTCAAAAAATCAGAGCACATCTCCCCATCCAAAGGAATGCAGCTCATTGCCATCAACAGAACAAAGCTGGACAGAGAATGACTTTGATGAGTTGAGAGAAGAAGGCTTCAGTCGATCAAACTTCTCAGAGCTAAAGGAGGAACTACATAACCAGCGCAAAGAAACTAAAAACCTTGAAAAAAGGATGGATGAATGGATAACTAGAATAATCAAAGCAGAGAAGATCTTAAAAGAACTGATAGAGATGAAAACCATAATACGAGAAATACGTGACAAATGCACAAGCTTCAGTAACCGACTCGATCAACTGGAAGATTATCAGTGATTGTAGATCAAATGAATGAAATGAAGCAAGAAGAGAAGTGTGGAGAAAAAAGAGTAAAAAGAAATGAACAAAGCCTCCAAGAAGTATGGGATTATGTGAAAAGACCAAATCTACATCTGATTGGTGTGCCTGAAAGTGACGGGGAAAATGGAACCAAGTTGGAAAACACTCTGCAGGATATCATCCAGGAGAATTTCCCCAACCTAGTAAGGCAGGCCAACATTCAAATTCAGGAAATACAGAGAACACCACAAAGATACTCCTCGAGAAGAGCAACTCCAAGACACATAATTGTCAGATTCACCAAAGTTGAAATGAAGGAAAAAATGTTAAGGGCAGCCAGAGAGAAAGGTTGGGTTACACACAAAGGGAAGCCCATCAGACTAACAGCAGATCTCTCAGCAAAAATTCTACAAGCCAGAAGAGAGTGGAGGTCAATATTCAACATTCTTAAAGAAAAGAATTTTCAACCCAGAATTTCATATCCAGCCAAACTAAGTTTCATAAGTGAAGGAGAAATAAAATCCTTCACAGACAAGCAGATGCTTAGAGATTTTGTCACCACCAGGCCTGCCCTACAAGAGATGCTGAAGGAAGCACTAAACATGGAAAGGAACAACTGGTACCAGCCATTGCAAAAACATGCCAAAATGTAAAGACCATCGATGCTAGGAAGAAACTGCATGAAGTAGCGAGCAAAATAACCAGCTAATATCATAATGACAGGATCAAGTTCACACATAACAATATTAACCTTAAATGTAAATGGACTAAATGGTCCAATTAAAAGACACAGACTGGAAAATTGGATAAGGAGTCAAGACCCATCAGTTTGCTGTATTCAGGAGACCCATCTCACATGCAGAGACACACATAGGCTCAAAATAAAGGGATGGAGGAAGATCTACCAAGCAAATGGAAAACAGAAAAAAGCAGGGGTGGCAATCCTAGTATCTGATAAAACAGACTTTAAACCATCAAAGATCAAAAGAGACAAAGAAGGCCATTACATAATGGTAACGGGATCAATTCAACAGGAAGAGCTAACTATCCTAAATATATATACAGCCAATACAGGAGCACCCAGATTCATAAAGCAAGTCCTTAGAGACTTAGACTCCCATACAATAATAATGGGAAAATTTAACACCCCACTATCAACATTAGACAGATCAATGAGACAGAAAGTTAACAAGGATATCCAGGAATTGAACTCAACTCTACACCAAGCGGACCTAATAGACATCTACAGAACTCTCCACCCCAAATCAACAGAATATACATTCTTCTCAGCACCACAACACACTTATTCCAAAATTGACCACACAGTTGGAAGTAAAGCACTCCTCAGCAAATGTAAAAGAACAGAAATTATAACAAACAGTCTCTCAGACCACAGTGCAATCAAACTAGAACTCAGGACTAAGAAACTCAATCAAAACCGCTCAACTACATGGAAACTGAACAACCTGCTCCTGAATGACTACTGGGTACATAACGAAATGAAGGCAGAAATAAAGATGTTCTTTGAAACCAATGAGAACAAAGACATAACATACCAGAATCTCTGGGACACATTTAAAGCAGTGTGTAGAGGGAAATTTATAGCACTAAATGACCACAAGAGAAATCAGGAAAGATCTAAAACTGACACCCTAACATCACAATTAAAAGAACTAGAGAAGCAAGAGCAAACACATTCAAAAGCTAGCAGAAGGCAAGAAATAACCAAGATCAGAGCAGAACTGAAGGAGATAGAGACACAAAAAACCCTCCAAAAAATCAATGAATCCAGGAGCTGGTATTTTGAAAAGATCAACAAAATTAATAGACCGCTAGCAAGACTAATAAAGAAGAAAAGAGAGAAGAATCAAATAGACGCAATAAAAAATGATAAGGGGGATATCACCACCAACCCCACAGAAATACAAACTACCATTAGAGAATTCTATAAACACCTCTACGCAAATAAACCAGAAAACCTAGAAGAAATGGATAATTTCCTGGACACTTACACTCTTCCAAGACTAAACCGGGAAGAAGTTGAATCCCTGAATAGACCAATAGCAGGCTCTGAAATTGAGGCAATAATTAATAGCCTACCAACCAAAAAAAGTCCAGGACCAGATGGATTCACAGCCGAATTCTACCAGAGGTACAAGGAGGAGTTGGTACCATTCCTTCTGAAAGTATTCCAGTCAATAGAAAAAGAAGGAATCCTCCCTAACTCATTTTACGAGGCCAACATCATCCTGATACCAAAGCCTGACAGAGATACGACCAAAAAAAAGAGAATTTTAGACCAATATCCCTGATGAACATCGATGCAAAAATCCTCAACAAAATACTGGCAAACCAAATCCAGCAGCACATCAAAAAGCTTATCAACCATGATCAAGTGGGCTTCATCCCTGGGTTGCAAGGTTGGTTCAACATATGCAAATCAGTAAACGTAATCCAGCATATAAACAGAACCAAAGACAAAAACCACATGATCATCTCAACAGATGCAGAAAAGGCCTTTGACAAAATTCAACAGCCCTTCATGTTAAAAACTCTCAATAAATTCGGTATTGATGTAATGTATCTCAAAATAATAAGAGCTGTTTATGACAAACTCACAGCCAATATCATACTGAGTGGGCAAAAACTGGAAGCATTCCCTTTAAAAACTGGCACAAGACAAGGATGCCCACTCTCACCACTCCTATTCAACATGTGTTGGAAGTTCTGGCTAGGGCAATCAGGCAAGAGAAAGAAATCAATGTATTCAGTTAGGAAAAGAAGAAGTCAAATTGTCCCTGTTTGCAGTTGACATGATTGTATATTTAGAAAACACCATTGTCTCAGCCCAAAATCTCCTTAAGCTGATAAGCAACTTCAGCAAAGTCTCAGGATACAAAATCAATGTGCAAAAATCACAAGCATTCTTAAACACCAGTAACAGACAAACAGAGAGCCAAATCATGAATGAACTCCCATTCACAATAGCTTCAAAGAGAATAAAATACCTAGAAATCCAACTACAAGGGGTGTAAAGGACCTCTTCAAGGAGAACTACAAACCACTGCTTAGTGAAATAAAAGAGGACACAAACAAACAACATACCATGCTCATGGATAGGAAGAATTAATATTGTGAAAATGGCCATACTGCCCAAGGTAATTTATAGATTCAATGCCATCCCCATTAAGCTACCAATGACTTTCTTCACAGAATTGGAAAAAACTGCTTTAAAGTTCATATGGAACCAAAAAAGACCCCACATTGCCGAGACAATCCTAAGCCAAAAGAACAAAGCTGGAGGCATCATGCTACCTGACTTCAAACTATACTACAAGGCTACAGTAACCAAAACAGCATGGTACTGGTACCAAAACAGAGATATAGACCAATGGAACAGAGCAGAGTCCTCAGAAATAATACCACACATCTACAGCCATCTGATCTTCAACAAACCTGAGAAAAACAAGAAATGGGGAAAGGATTCCCTATTTAATAAATGGTGCTGGGAAAATTGGCTAGCCATAAGTAGAAAGCTGAAACTGGATCCTTTCCTTACTCCTTATACTAAAATTAATTCAAGATGGATTAGAGACTTAAATGTTACAGCTAATATCATAAAAACCCTGGAAGAAAACCTAGGTAATACCATTCAGGACATAGGCATGGGCAAGGACTTCACGTCTAAAACACCAAAAGCAATGGCAACAAAAGCCATAATTGACAAATGGGATCTAATTAAACTAAAGAGCTTCTGCACAGCAAAATAAACTACCATCAGAGTGAACAGGCAACCTACAGAATGGGAGAAAATTTTTACAATCTACTCATCTGACAAAGGGCTAATATCCAAAACCTATACAGAACTCAATCAAATTTACAAGAAAAAAACAAACAACCCCATCAAAAAGTGGGCAAAGGATATGAATAGACACTTCTCAAAAGAAGACATTCATACAGCCAACAGACACATGAAAAAATGCTCATCATCACTGGCCATCAGAGAAATGCAAATTAAAACCACAATGAGATACCATCTCACACCAGTTAAAATGGCAATCATTAAAAAATCAGGAAACAACAGGTGCTGGAGAGGATGTGGAGAAACAGGAACACTTTTACACTGTTGGTGGGACTGTAAACTAGTTCAACCATTGTGGAAAACAGTGTGGCGATTCCTCAAGGATCTAGAACTAGAAATACCATTTGACTCAGCCATCCCATTACTGGGGATATACCCAAAGGATTATAAATCATGCTGCTATAAAGACACACACACACGTATGTTTATTGTGGCACTATTCACAATAGCAAAGACTTGGAATCAACCCAAATGTCCATCAGTGACAGACTGGATTAAGAAAAGGTGGCACATATACACCATGAAATTCTATGCAGCCATAAAAAAGGATGAGTTCATGTCCTTTGTAGGGACATGGATGCAGCTGGAAACCATCATTCTCAGCAAACTATCGCAAGAACAGAAAACCAAATACCGCATGTTCTCACTCTTAGGTGGGAACTGAACAATGGGATCACTTGGACACAAGACGGGGAGCATCACACAATGGGTCCTATTGTTGGGAGGGGGTAGGGGAGAGGGACAGCATTAGGAGATATACCTAATGTAAATGATGAGTTGATGGGTGCAGCACACCAACATGGCACATGTATATATGTGTAACAAACCTGCACATTGCGCACATGTACCCTAGAAATTAAAGTATAATTAAAAAAAAAACAAAACTAAATAAAACTATACACACATATATTTTTATACATAAATGTATATATAATATATAGATACATAGACATATATAGAGATCATAAATTCATAGATACATGGATAGATCAATACTATAATTGCCATTCTACTATTCACTTATTTTATTCATTTACTCACCTACTATTTTTGAAATAATAACTACTATATGTGAGGCACTTTGCCATCGGCTAGAAATCCAACAATGAACAAGATGAATATGATCCTTATCCCCAGGGAGTTCTTCAGTAAGTTCACAAAAGTTTTGTGTTCCAAAACTTTTAAATCTTCAAGAATGTCTTCTTAAGATTCATGTATTTCTCAAAAGTGCTAGTTTTTTTGGAATAAAATTATTGGGCTGCAAATCCTGATATACCATTTATTAGGTATGTGATTCTAAGCAAGATTTTTAATACTCATGCCTCAGTTTCCTGGTCTGGAAAATGGGGATCATAGTAATTACTACCTATCAAAGCTGCCATAAGAGTAAAATAAATCTTCACATATGTGATAAAACACCATGCAAAGGACAGTTATCATGCCATCCACCAGTGCCTATTGGGAAAAGTAACCACGGTAGAAGGGGAAATCAGAAAGGAGGATGGAGTTCTGACTTTGGAGACAGGCAGATACCAAGAAAAAAATCTTCTGTACTTCATAATCTTGCCAGGAGTCAGCTTTAGAACTGAATATGTAAATGTCTAGAAGGGAAGTACAAAACAATCTTGTGAAGTAAGTAAAAGTCACACATTATTATCCCCATAAATGGATGAAGTACCTGAGGCCTAAGGATATTAAATGACTTGTTCATAATTCCACACTGAGTCAGTAAGACATGCAAATTGAGAATTTAGTCCCTTTGGCTTTGAGAGTGTTACGACAAAGGTTTCTATTCTTTAACACGCCTTTTGTGTATATGCCCCCCTAATGAGGACTCAAGATCTAAAACTGCCTTTTGGGTTGATCGATGGCTGTGATTGGAGATTTATGCATGGTTCTTTAGCCAGACGGGATACCAAAGCTTCCTCATGCCTGTTCTTCCATGTAATCCTATTTAATGCTATAAAACTCCTCATCTGCCCTCTCATTCTCTGTGTCATCACCTCTAACCCCACACCACCGGCCATCCAGGAGAAGCCTCTCCTGCAAGCCATATGCCAGTCTTCGCTACCTCTCCTTCGCTATGTTGTATGGTACAATTAAATTATGATGTATACTTGTATTTTAATGTTATATTTAAAACTGTACATATGCCCAAAGGCTTTAGCAGGAGTTACATTTTTATATCTTGAAAAAAATACATATTCAAAATATCAGTTTTTGAAAAACAAGAAAATTCCTTCAGTAGTTTTCTTCTTTTTGCAAGACAAGAGTAAAGTCAAAATTTTCCCTAGGCTACTTTATGAAGCATTAGCTCAATTTGAAAAGTTTTTGCTTTTTAAAAAAGCTTCTGGTGGTTCTTCTGGCTATTTTTTTGCACACATGGCACATAGGTTACAGTCTATTTCAACTCAATATTTCAAGTCCATGACCATTTATTGAGTTTTAAGTTTCTGAGACACAAAAAATGAATAAGAGTTTCATCTCTCAAAGAATTTATTATGTAGTGAAAATGGGAAACAAAACAAATAGCTAGAAAATAATATAATTTTTTTTATCTGACTTACAAATACATTGCTCTTGAGGTTTAGTTGGGATTATTGGGAGAGGGTTTTGAGAAAAATAGTGGAGAAGGAGCAAAGATATTTGAGTTAGATCTTCAAGAATATGTATGGATTTAATAGGAGAACCAGAAAAAGTAGGCATCTAGGCAGACAGAATCACATAAGCATGGACCCAGAAACATCAGTTATAGGAGACTTACAATACTAGAGCTTCAAGAGGGCAAGATCAGAGGCGAAGAAGCAAAATATGGCTGAGGGGAGCTTTTGAAAGCCCTTATACCAAGGCGGGCGGATCACTTGAGGTCTGGAGTTCAAGACTAGCCTGGCCAACATTGTGAAACCCCATCTCTATTAAAAACACAAAATTAGCGGGGTATGGTGGCGCGTGCCTGTAGTCCCATCTACTCAGGAGGCTGAGGTAGAGAGGCGGAGGTTGCAGTGAGCCATAATAGTGCCACTACACTCCAGCCTGGGTGACAGAGTGAGACTCCGTCTGAAAACAACAACAGAGCCCTTATATTCTAGATAAGGAGTTTGAGATTTTTAACTTATAGAGTGTGTTTATCTATCAGAGAGTTTAATGGCGGTTGGGACCTTAGAAAAGGGTGTTGAGGTCATGACTAATAATGGAATATTCAAGTAAAGACTAATAAAATCATCCAGGCTGGTTAAATATTATTTTAAAGGACCGTTCTCAATTCACTAACCAAATTTAATTCAGTTTTACAAATATGAACTGACTAATAATGGTTTATATCAGTGATAGCTCTGTCAGGACAACAGAAACACTCTAGGTATTTCATGCAGAAATGATTGCAACACAAGAAATTAGAAACTTAAAATATGTTGGAAAGACTGGGGGAGAAAAAGGGCATGCCACCACTAGCATTCAGGAAATCAGGAGATACATAAATTTAAGGAATTTGCCACTGATGATCTTAGCTATCTTCAGCACCTAAGTAGTGCTAAGAAATTGTAGGAGAACATCCAGAAGCTTCTGGAAAAATCTTACTTCTGTCAGCTTCCATACCCCAAACACCTATCTACCCAATACTGGCCAGATGCAATCACAGATTTTTAATCCCTTTTGCCTTCCAATTTTTACACGAGCATCTTTCACTGGTGGAATCTAAAATGGAAATCTTCCAGAAGATATTTTTAAGGAATTTTATTCTTATGCTTTGAGCCCCTCCAATAAAGTTAGCACAGAGAAGATGGGGAATGGTATAGAGCTGCCAACAATTTGGCACATTATGCAAGGAAAGTCAAAATCTTGGGTAAATATTTATTTCAATGACATCAATAGTAAAATATACAGTTATCAAATGCATTGAGGAAACAAAACAACAAGATAAAAAACCAGAGGACTACCTCCTAAGAACTTTAGAACTCTGCTACACCTTTTTCTAATTCTGAAAAGTTACCCCAACTCAGGTGTACCAAAAATCCTCAAGCCAAGCTCTGTCTACTAAGTCTTCTGACTCTAGCTCCAACTATCTCAGTCTCAAAACTTAGTCCTGGCTGGGCGCGGTGCCTCACACCTGTAATCCCAGCACTTTGGGAGGCGGAGGTTGCAGTGAGCCATGATAGTGCCACTACACTCCAGCCTGGGTGACAGAATGTGGATCACGAGGTCAGGAGATCGAGACCATCCTGGCTAACACAGTGAAAACCCATCTCTACTAAAAATACATAAAACTAGCTGGGCGTGGTGCCAGGCGACTGTAGTCCCAGCTACTCAGGAGGCTGAGGCAGGAGAATGGCCGTGAACCCGGGAGGCGGAGCTTGCAGTGAGCCTAGATCGCACCACTGCACTCCAGCGTGGGCAACAGAGCAAGACTTCGTCTCAAAAAAAAAAACCAAAAAAACAAAAAAACTTACTCCTGATGGTTCACAAGACTTTTACAGATTTGAAAGACAATGTTCAGTTTTGTGATACTAAAATTGGCATATAACATATTAGGCACTTAAGGTTAAAGTCTCAAATGAGAATAATCATGGATTTCCATGGAATCTTCTGTAAGGTTCTCAAACACCCAAGAAAGATCCATCAAATATTGCATTTCTGACCCCCCCACCCCCCAACACACACACACACACACACGTCTTCAAATTTTTTCTTTTTTTGAGATAGAGTTTCGTTCTTGTTGCCCAGGCTGGAGTGCAATGGCACCATCTCAGCTCACCGCAACCTCCACTTCCCAGGTTCAAGTGATTCTTTTGCCTCAGCCTCCCAAGTAGCTGGGATTACAGGCATGCACCACCATGCCCAGCTAATTCTGTATTTTTAGTAGAAATGGGGTTTCTCCATGTTGGTCAGGCTGGTCTCAAACCCTCAACCTCAGGTGATTCACCCACGTTGGCCTGCCAAAGTGCTGGAATTACAGGCGTGAGCCACCGCACCTAGCCTCCTTAATTTTTTTAGTTGCTCCTTATTGCTCTTAGGATAAAGTTCAGATTTGAAAATCTGGTCTGCCAAGCAGCAAGTCACAGCCCTTGACTACCGCTCCAGGTTAAATTCACATGCTTATAGCCTCACATGGTACACAGAATCCACTCTGGTCTTCTTTCAGTCCTTTCTAGCATAGACCCTTCTTCATCTGCCAGGGATGTTTCTGCCCGCCTCCTCCCCCGCCTTCTCTGGGCTGACAGACTCTTACTTATCTATCAAGTGTCAGTTGATGTGACACTTCCCCCCCGAGAAAGAGGCCTCACCTGCTTATCAGTCTAAGTTTCCCATTAGTCTTGCCCATCATGTTCTATACTTTTTCTACACAGAATTTACCTAGTGTAATCACATAATTATGTGCATAATTTATTGTTAATTATTTGTTGTATTTCTGTCTCTTCCAGTAAGTTCCACAAAGGCGATGACCTTTGTTTGTCTTGTTTATACTTGTATCTTCAGAGTCCATCACAGTCTGTCATAGTAGATACTTGGTAACTATTTGTGGAAGGAAGGAAGGAAGGAAGGAAGGAAGGAAGGAAGGAAGGAAGGAAGGAAGGAAGGAAGGAAGGGAGGGAGGGAGGGAGGGAGGGAGGGAGGGAGGGAGGGAGGGAGGGAGGGAGGGAATGAGGAAACGAACAGCACCTTTGGCCTTCATTACCATGATGCACAATCTACTCTCTTGCAAACAACATCTTTATTTCCTTGCATTTCTGGTGTTCTATGAGAATACGAAAGTGTGGTGGGTTCCTTATTGTCAGTCATTTACTGCATGCATCTAAATCCGGATAACTTCATTCTCAGGCCAATTGAAGTTTCAGAGACTTTGGGGGAAATCCTTGAAAAGTAAATCCCTGCCTGGGGAGCGGATTTTGAGTGTGAGAGAAAATGGTAGGTTTCAGCGAAAGAGAAACACCAAGAAGCCACATCCGTGGGCTTTGGATTAGACTGCCTTTGGACAAGCACTGGGGGCTCTGGCATCTAAACCATGAATTGGAGCACTTTTTAAGCAGCTACAACACCCTCGTACCTTGTAGCTTCTGATCTGTGGCAGCTGCATATTTAGCATTGCAGTTAACCAAAAATGGGTGAATTTAGCAGGAAAACACACTTATTTGCAGCTATCATCGAGTAAAGGCCTTGGAATGGGGGCAAGGAGGAACATTACTGCAGATTGTAGCTAAAAGAAGTTGAGCTGCTTCTTTTCAAATGTGTTGTCAATTGGTGAAAACAGACAGACAACTTCTGCTTTCACATGTAAGCTAAATCAGAGATCCAAATGCAAAATCCAGCTCTTGGGGACATCATTTGGATTTTAATGCTCCCTTGGGAACCTTGAGCCCTTAAAAAAATGAAAGGTTTACAATGAAGCATAAATACACTATTTTCAATTCTGACAGATCTAATCTTGTTCTAAAATAGCCTGTTATTTAAAGGAAGATGATATCCACTTCTAACAACCCAACATTGAAGTTTCAAGAGTTAAGAACCCCTCAACTTGGATAAACTCATAAACATATGAAAATTAATTTTGCATTATTCTTTGAAACTTCACATTTACAAGCATCAAAATTGGCTTTCTGTTATTCTGTCAACTTAAAAGGAAAGAACAATTGAGGATGGGGCAGTTTTTCCAGCCCTCAGCTGCTGAATGGTGTCATTGTGTTGTAGCCATTTAGACAGCAGAGATGTGAATGATCAATGCATTGAACAATCTCACAAGGTGGGGTTCAATAGCCAAGTGTAGGAATTTGTTGATAGAGAAGCCAAACACACACACACACACACACACACACACACACACGATCTAGCAAAGGAACTATTCAAAAGCTGCCTGGACAGAAGTAAAGCATAGAGATGTAGAGTGTAGGCTCTGAAGCCAGACTGCCTATGTTTGCATCCTTGGCTCTGATAAGCACATACAGTTCAACTCTGAACAAGCCACTTATCCCCTCTGTACCTCAGTTTTCTCATCGGTAAGGTAAGAATATCAATATTATCTCCCCAATGATTGCTGTCAGGTTAAATTGACCTAGTAAATGTAAAGTGGTTACAACAGTCATCTGGAATGTAGTAAATCATTGATAAATAGTACTATGATGATGATGAGACCTTCCCAAGGATGCATGCCTGGACTCTTCCTCCAAAATATACATATTTATGAGTACCTTTGGGCCTATACTAAGTGCTGGATGCCATATATTTTCATAAATATATTCTAAATAAGTACGTGTTTATAATTTTGAGCCACACATAAATGTTCATCTAAGGCAGTTTCTGTAAAGGGCCAGATAGTAAGTATTTTAGGCTTCACAACTATTTAACTCTGATGTGTAGTGTGAAAGCAGCTATAGATAACATGTAATAAATGAACATGGCTGTGTTTCAATAAAGCTTTATTTACAAAACAGGAAGTGAGCTAGATTTGGCCCCTGAGGGGTGGTTTGCCTGTTCCTTATCTAATGGATTTTTCAGCTAGGAAATATTTACATAGGTAGTTTCCTAAATGAAGGGATTTAGAAAAGTAAGGTTCAAATATCCTTAGTTATTTAATCCAGTGCTTGACAGGGCATTATGAATATGAGTGAAGTCCTTCCTGACATCACACTTAACTCCTTTTGAGACAGTTAATTAGGAAGTGTCAGTTTCTTCCCAAATTCACAAGAAAAATTTTGGACTAAAACCAGTTTATTCATTAAAAACAATTGTCTACCATTTTATAACTGTTTACTCTGTAGCAATCAATGTTCCAAATGAGTTGTGCATTATCTCATTTAGTAATGATGATAGCTAGTGCTGACAGCAACACTTTCAGAATATATCCCCATTCTGCTCACTTTCCACCTCCTCCAGGACCATTCTGAAGCAGGGCACCTTTATCCTGTTATAGCTGTTAACTCATCTTCCCGTGTCTACCCTTGCCCCTTACAGTCCACCCACAACTTAGCAGTCAGGTATTCCTTATAAAATGTGTCAGATCATGTCACTCTTCTGCTCTCTCAGGGTAAAATATCAAATTCCTAATAGTAGATGTTAGACCCTCTGAACTGGCCCTGATCTCCTCTCTGGCCTTATCTTTTATTACTGTTACCCTCTGCTCACTCAGTCTCCTACCTCAGGGGCCTTGCACTTAACTCTTTCGTAGACCTCATTTAACAATGGTTTGATCTTTCCCACTTTCAGGTTTTTGCTCAAATACTATCTTCTCAGTGAGCCTACACTGACAATCCTATCTCAAGTTGCACCCCAGCCATTACCATTCTTATCCTCCTTTTCTGCTTTATCTCCATACCTCTTATTATATATACTGTTTTTATATTTGCTGTTTATAGTTGCTATTATATTTGCTATTTTGTCTGCTTCCACCCACTATAATAAAAGCTAAAGGGGGTAGGAATTTTGTTCATTGCTGTCTCCAGAACCTAAAATAATCCTTGCCACATTGTAGGTATCTTATAAATATTTGTTAAATGAACAAATCTATGAGATGCTTCCCATGTGCCAAGTAAGGTTACAGGTGCTTTAAAGGTATTATTTGATTTAATCCTCACAATCCTGTAAATAGATGCTATTATAACCCATATTCTCAAATGAGGAAACCAAAGAATTGAAAGATTAATGAATTGCCCCAAATCATGTGACAAGTAATAGTTGCATGCCCTTGAAAGTAGGCCATCCAGCCCCAGCCTCTCTGCTCCCAACTACTATGCTACACTCTCCTTATTTAACCCTCACTTCTCCTTGAGTGTGGGACTGATTACCCTGGTTTTACAGATAAGAAAAGTAAAACTCCATGATATTAAGTAACTTTTGAAGGTCATACAGTCTGTAAATTGAGATGCTAGAATTCAAACCTATGCCTATGAACTCTAAAAATTAGTCTAATTTTTGAATGCTATGTGATGGGCTTTGACAAAGGAAAACTGATACAATTTTATAAAAACACAGCCTTCTACACATTGCCGGGCTTAAGACAACCATTCAGAAAGCCCTTGTCCAGCCTGCTACCTGATGTGGCCAGCTCTCTAGAGGCTTTCCCAGCACTAAGGGAGTTGCCAGACAACAGCAAGAAGCCTGGATAAAGGTGTTGTCATCATCCTCACTGCATTAGGAGAAAAAAGGAAAGAATACTAAACACCCTTGTGAAAGATAAGAAGAAAACAAAGACTTAAATTTCATTTTGGCCAACCAGTTCATCTGGATGCTCCCAAATTAAATTCAACCACCTACAGTTCAGATCACATCAAACCTGGAATTCAAAAAAGACTCAAAGAAGATGACAATGTACATGGCAAAAATTAGCACTTCCACTTGGAACACAAATGAAAGCAATGCCTACAATTGAACTAGTGTTAAGTCAGTATGTCTTTTATATTAAGGAAGTGATGGAACAAAGATCAGAAGAAGGAGCAATAGTTGAACTAGATTCCCTCATTAGTAACAAGGAGGAACTAAGTAAATCTAAACAAAGGTGACAAACACTTGCAGAAACTGTTGTTTTGATTCCTGGAAAAATATATAAAAGGAGGGATCATCTGGAAATTCTAATTTTTAAAAGGACATGGATAAACACTAATGCTTTATTTTATATTTTATTAAAAAAAACAGTTAGGTACACAAGGAGGCTATAAATACTAAGAAGGTGCTCTTACTTGCATTTTAAAGCAGTTAAAATTGCAACGATGCATCAAGAAGTATCACAAAAGACCTGGAATTTTAATAATTTGGAGAAGGCTTCTGATGCACAAAGGCAGGGGGAGGGATTAGATTCTTGATATCCAGTTCTCATCACACCAGGAATCTCATATTAATGTTTGTTAGGAAAAGGAATCCACCATAATTCCTGCAGCCTTAATGTTGAACAGAAATGTCAATATGTTTTATTCAACCTTTTATTTTTCTTCATAAGATAAAATCTGACTCATATATCTCAGTACATAATAACCCTCAAAAATTCTAAGAAAGACAAAAAATACATATTTTATAATTATTTGATAATTACTAAGTTTCTATTATTACCCAGAATGCCCAACTACAGCTACATGTATTATTTGATGTGTATGTATGTAGATTTATATGCACATACCAACTCTTTTAAAATCTTCCTCAAAAGGTTAAGGAAATAAAATACTATAAAAAATCTAATGTGACTTAAAATGTTACATGTGGAAGGACACTTTAAGCAAGTTCCACTCTCTCTCTTTCTATATATATATATGCGTATACACACACACACACACACACACACACACACACAAAATCAGGATACGTATAATAAAAGGCAACCACAAAATCTCAGAAATTTGACAATGATGAATAGAAATAATTTTATTGAGAACGTAACCTTTGAAATCAAAGAAAGCTACACAAAATCCTCAAAGCTGAATTCAGTACTTTGGGCTGGGGAGAGGAGAAATGAGATTTAAAAAAATATTTTATTAAAGTTTCATAACTTAGAATGCTCCTCTGTAACTGTTCTGAAAATATGGGTCATATCTTTACTATTATCTATGTCCACAGCCATGTGTGCATGCATACACACACACACACACACACATGCACACACCCCTAAATGGAATTTGTCACTATAGGATATTTAAAATCCAGACTTGCTGCATTTAAAATGTATGGAATTTATTTTTAAACCAGCCATATCTGAATTCAATGCCTTATATTTTGAGTTTTAATTCCAATCATGCTAATTTTAAGTCACAAACATATATCTGCCGGTAATGAAGGTTGTTTAATTAGGTCCAGATAAAATAGCTCCAATTCTGTTTCTGATCCACCTGTCAAAGCAAATCAGTCTTTTACATGGCTAAAAAAAAAACAAATTAGACTAGCTGATGACTTTTTGAATATTCAAGTAGACACACCGAGGATAAATCCAAACAGAACTTGTGACTGAACAAAAGCCTGAAACGTGACCTCAAAGATGAAGATATCTTATTCTGCCAAAAGCAGATTTACAAGCTGGGTCTTCCTAGTATTATGAAGTCAAGGACAGGGTGCTAAGAAGAAGTAATGAGAAGGATAACAAAAACAGAACAACACAGCACTACAAGAAATCAAATCTGCCACAGCTTAGGGCAATGTAACAGCTCCATGTAATGAAAAATAAACACAAACAATGATGAAAATTGTGACAGAGAGGGTCAGTTTCAACATTTTCTCTAAAGGAAATTCTAAAACAAGAAGTATCCTAACTCATAGAGTATATGCTATCCACTGTTAACATATAAATTATTTTCAAAGACTATTAAAGATAGAAAAATTGTATCTCTTACAAGTTTAATATGAATAGTTTGGAGTATTCTAGTCCTACAGATCTAGTTTACGTATGTATAAAGCACTATACATTTCAATACAGATCCAGGTAAGCCCAGAGGAGAAGTTATTTGAAATTGGCATGGTGGCCATGTGAATCAGAAGTGTCAGATGGGAGGATACAGAAGAAAGAAAAGAAAAAATAACCTGATATCCAAATCCTTGAGAAGCTTGGAGGTTACTTCTATATGAGACCCTCAGAACCTTCCATCCTCCCATAGTTGGATCCTGAGCAAAGATGTGAGATGGAGTCAGTAGTCGAGGCTCCAGGAATATGACTATCCTTCTAATTCCTCATTACTGCAATCAGAATAGGCTTTGGATTCAGAAAAGAGATTCATGCTCAACACTCTCATTCCTAAATTGCTTTAAGCAAGAGGCACAAAAATAAACACAATAGTCCATGATGTAAACATTTTATAGAAATAAACACACACACACACGCATATATATATAAACTGCATAGATAATTTAATAGGGAAAAGATTAGAAAATGAAGCAATTGGATATCTATTTGGAAAAAAATTAATCTCATTCCTTACCTCACTTCATACACAAATTAACTCAAAATGGATAAGAGACCTAAATTGAAAAGTGGAACTATAAAATTCCTAGACAAAAATAGGATAAAATCTTCATAGCCTTGGCATAGGCAAAGATTTACTAGATTAAAACACAAAATGAATGAATCATAAAAGAAAAGACTGATAAATATAACTTTAAAAGTCTTTGTTCTTCTAAATGTGCCATTAAAAAATAAAAGACAAGTAAAAACAAAAAAATTGCTATGATTGTATATGACAATCAGTAAAGCAACCTAGCTTTTAAAATGGACAAAATATTTGAATAAATGCTTTGTAGAAGATGACATACAAGTGGCTAATCAGCACATGGAAAGAACTTTATTATGATTAAGTCATCAGAATTTTGTTGTTATTTGTATCAAATGCAAATTAAAACCACAATGAGATACCATTCCATACACATTCCAATGGCTGAAATTAAAAAGACTGACAATACCAAGTCTTGGCAAGGACGTGAAACAACTGGAATTCTTATCTATTACTAGTATAAAGTAGTACAAACACTTGAAAACAGTTTCTTATAAACTTAAAAGTACACTCTCTGGGGATAAATTAGAAAAATCCATCTAAATCTATTTCAGTTCTGACTTCAGCCATGTCTGGAAGTTACTTGATACAAAACCTAGAAACCGCTGTGTCCATCAACAGAAAATTGCCTTGGAAGAAGCACAAGGTAGCATTTTGGGGAGATGAAAATGTTTCTGTATCTTGATCACACTGAGAGTTAGAGGAGTGTTAAATTTGTCAAAAATTTTAGTAGTATTAGAATAGAAAATGCCTATGCTAACCCTTTTATATTACAGATGAAGAATTTGAAGACCAGGGAACTTTAGTGTCCAGCTCAGCTAGCTGATAACACAGCTAGGACCAAAGTCCTATTCCCTAAATCCCAGATGCACACGCTATCTGTACGAAAAATTTTTTTGTTTTGTTTTTAACTGGAGTCTCACTCTGTTGCTAAGGCTGGAGTACAATGGCATGATCTTAGCTCACTGTAACCTCTGCCTCCCAGATTCAAGCGATTCTCCTGCCTCAGCCTCCCGAGTAGCTGGGATTACAGGCACCTGCCACCACGCCCGGCTAATTTTTTGTATTTTTAGTAGAGACGGGGTTTCACTGTCATGGCCAGGCTGGTCTCGAATTCCTCACCTCGTGATCCACCTGCCTCGGCCTCCCAAAGTGCTGGGATTACTGGCATAAGCCACAGTGCCTGGCCCAACAACTACCTTTACACTGAACGACAGAATTAATTTCAATGGAATTTAACCTGAAAGGCCTGGAGATCAGAGATTTTGATTCCTTGAAAGTTAAGAGATTTGGCCGGGCGCGGCGGCTCAAGCCTGTAATCCCAGCACTTTGGGAGGCCGAGATGGGCGGATCACGAGGTCAGGAGATGGAGACCATCCTGGCTAACCCGGTGAAACCCGTCTCTACTAAAAAATACAAAAAACTAGCCGGGCGAGGTGGCGGGCGCCTGTAGTCCCAGCTACTCGGGAGGCTGAGGCAGGAGAATGGCCTGAACCCGGGAGGCGGAGCTTGCGGTGAGCTGAGATCAGGCCACTGCACTCCAGCCTGGGCGACAGAGCGAGACTCCGTCTCAAAAAAAAAAAAAAAAAAGAAAGTTAAGAGATTTTGTGGGAGTGATGATGATGATGATGGAGGTAGTATTAAAAATGATTTTGCCTCTACAAATTTCATTTTTTCTCTTCCAAGAAACAGATCTTAATTTCTATTCATTTTTCCCCACTTTCAGTCTGTATAGTTTGAAAATTGAACCTGAACTCCTGTTCCAAGGGAGGGTACGTGACCCAGGCCCTAAACGTTTTTTATCTACTATAATTGCCAGTGGCGATGTGTGGCTACTGAACTAGCATTTGAAATGTGACTGGTTCAAACTGAGAGATGCTGTAAATGTAAAATACACACTCTTTTATATTCTTTCTCTGGTAAAAAATAAAAAATTATTCAAACTAGCCAGTTAATTTTTTAATGTTCACTATGTTGAAATAAAATTTAAGATATGATTAAAGCAGATATATTTTCAAAATAATTCCCTTTTTAGTTTTTAAAATATCACTACTATAAAATTTAAAATTTACATATGTGGCTCACACTTGTGGTTAGCATTATACTTCTATTGGACAATTCTGGTCAGGCAATTATATCCATAGTCTTCCCCATTTCAGCTTGTTTTTAGAAATACATATGTCAGCTTATAGCAAGTACTAACTGTACTTAACCCAATAAGTTACCTTATGTGAACTACTGCACAGTTATCAGGGAACTTTTACATTCATTATCTTCTTTGGTCTTACAAGATAATCATTGCTACAAGAAAACTGAGATTCAAAGTCATTAAGTTAGCTGCCCAAGGTCAAGTTAAGAAACAAGCAGAGGCCAGGTGCAGTCGCTCACGCCTGTAATCCCTGTACTTTGGGAGGCCGAGGCAGGCAGATCATGAGGTCAAGAGATAGAGACCATCTTGGCCAACATGGTGAAACCTCATCTCTACTAAAAATACAAAAATTAGCTGGGTGTGGTGGTTTACACCTGTAGTCCCAGCTACTCGGGAGGCTGCAGCAGGAGAATCACTTGAATGGGAGGCGGAGTTTGCAGTGAGCTGAGATCACACCACTGCACTCCAGTTTGGCCACAGAGCAAGACTCTGTCTCCAAAAAAAAAAAAAAAGAAGGAAGGAAGGAAGGAAGGAAGGAAGGAAGGAAGGAAGGAAGGAAGGAAGGAAGGAAGGAAGGAAGGAAAGAAAGAGAAGCAGAACCCAGTTGCTAAATTCAAGTGTGTGGATCCCAGACCTGCTGTTTTCTTCTTTGGCACCATTCTGTTGACCCACCTGGAATGTTACCTTTTAAAATTGAAGGTAGCAGAATCAATGAAAATGGAGATGACTTACCATTTGTAAGTCCCTGTCTCAATTAATCCACCTAAACGATGATTTGTGTTGTGCTGCTGATGAGATTAAGGTGCATTCCAAATGTTATCAGGCCATATAAAGCACATGCAACTACTTATAATATTGTGAGAGAAACAGTTTGAAATGAGTAAGAAATGAGTTGGTAAAATGACCAAGGCCATATTGTGTAAGTTTGTGATAAAAATATAATAAGGGGAAGACTGGGTAATAAAGAGTTTATATCTCTTCAGACCTATTCATTGGAAAGTTAGGGTCTGTATAGTGGGCCCAAGAATGCTAGCCACCAGGAAAATATTTTCTGTAGGTTAATGGGCTGAGACTAATTCCTTGCCTTCATAGACATTGCATTCCATGGTCTCTAAAATTCCCAGAATGCTTATTTGGTTTCCTGGATGCCTTGTCTCAAAAGTAAGTAAACATTTCAAAGAGATATAACTTAAAAGTTGTATTTTTAGTGAAAATAAATAAATTCTACATTCTGGATTGTGTATTAGTTTAAACGAAGTCCCTAGAGCATGATTAGCACATTAAGAGTAAAAATACTGACATTTTGAATGTGTCATACAGAGTACCAGACATCAATTTGCTACTAAAATGCACATACCTAAGTTTAACCTAGAAATGAAAGCAGACTACTCTCCTTTTGGTCTTTTCTATAAAAGAAAATGCAATCGTTATAACTACTTATGTCCTGGGTTTACTAGAATGGCCCTGGTTTCAAAATCCTTTCTCGTTGTCCCCATGAGAAATCAACTTGCTATAGGCTGAATGTTTGTGTTCCTTCAAATTCATATGTTGAAGCCCTAATCTCCTGTGTCATACTGGTTTGGAGGCTGGACCTTCAGAAGGTAATAGGTCATGAGAGTGAAGCCCTCATGAATGGTATCAATGCCTTTATAAAAAGAGACACAAGAGAGATTATCTCTATCCCTCTCTGCCAGGCAAGGACACAATGAGAGAGCAGCTGTCCGCAAACCAGGAAGAGGGATCTCACCAGAACCCAACCATGCTGTCACCCTGATCTCAGACTTCCCAGGCTTCTGACTGTGGTAAATAAGTTTCTGTTGTTTAAGCCACCCAGCCTATGACATTCTGTTATAGCAGCCAAAACTAAGATGCAACTTGTGCCCTGACTGAAGTATATGTCCTGGGTTTTAATTCTAAAAATAAAAGATACACTTTATAAACCTAAACTCAAATTCTTCTCCTCATGGAGATGGCAATCTGGTTGGGAAACTGAAAGAAGTACATGTACCAAAGAAAGAGAATGTGAAGGATTTTACAATAAGTATCAAAACACAGCACAGACTGTCAGCAGCATGCCCCAACAGTGGTCCAAGCTATCCTGTCCTCATCAGGCCAGAGCCCAAAGGAATCACAGGGGGTTCCATTCCAAAGAGCGATGTGGGCCAGTGGGGAAAGTTGCTTAATCTCTCTGTGCCTTAGTCACCTAGTCTATAAAACAAGTAGAACACCCATTTCACAGTGATGTTGTGGAGATTACATATGACACCCCTTTAAAAAAATATTTTCACTTTGTTTTCCTGTGGAATCCCTAAGGCTAGGAATCTTTGATTACTGAAATTCCTCGAGGTGAACCACATTATCTGCACACTCAGCCCCCTGGCCCTAGATGGTGGAAGGGTAGCAGCAAGTCTAAAAAGTTATGAGCCAGTAATTTTACCCCAAGTAGGTCTTTACAGCTTCCTTTCCAACTCAGTTTTCTGCAATGAAAGCTGCTGTATAAGCAAAAAATATTATTAGTATTAATAAAAATATTTCAGCCATGCTGCTTCTTGCATCATATGTAATTCATTAGCACCAGCTCATAGGCGAAGCAAAATTTTCGTGTCAAATAATGTTTTATGGGTCTTTAGAACATTATACTCACTGGGTGTCCCCACATCATGATGAGACCTCCCCAGGAGGGAAGACAAGAAGCGCAGCCTTTTAGAAACCCTTTCTTTTTCAAATTTGCTTGGGAAAAAGGTTAGTTTCTACTTCTTGTTCAGCAGCCACACAATGCCAGGAAGCTTAGGTGCTTCTTGACAGGATACGTGTCGTTTTGTTCATGGGAATAGGATTTATAATGATGTTAATTCAAAAGAAGAAATTAAATATAAAAAGGTTAATGAAAGGTTTCAGTCATGATTACGGTGACCACGATCAATCAAAGGCCAGAGAAACGGCTGTTTTACAATTAAAATATCCCAACACATTGTTATTTATCACTATTGCCATATTGCAGCAGCAGGCCACAATTAATCATATAAATCACCCCAGTGGACTAAATTCTGAGGTTCTCTTTTTGTCAAATAAGATGGCCGTATTATTGTTAAAACTGATGAAAAGACTTTTTTCCTGATATTCTGATTTAACATACTTTTGTTTAAAAAGATCTTTTATGCAAAGATTATAGGGAAACTCTAGGCAGGAAACTTTAGTAATTTCAAAGCTCATTAGATTTCAAGAATGGATATGTACCTCCCATTCAAATGCATAATAGCATTTTCACAAAGGTTTATCAAAGGGCGAATTAATTGGGTTCTATGTTTTGTAGTCATTATTCTTTCATTCATTCATCCATTCATTTATCCAGTACTTATTGAGGGTCTACTATATGCCAGGTACTCAACTAGGCCCCAGAGCCATAGCAGTCATGGTCCCTAACCTCATATGACAAGAGTCTCGTAGGGAAGAATGTCTTTACACTAGTAATCACAAAAGTGGAGAATGTTTTGAAAGACAGAGTGTAGAAGACCACAGAAACTTACAGGAGTCTGGGTAGGAAAGGGACATTTCAACTGAGACCTGAAGGATAAGGAGGGGGAGTTGGACAGGTCAGGGGAAGTAGCCAAGCAGAGCAAACAGCTTGTACAATTGGCCACGGCTGTACCACTGAAACCTGGTACACTGTAGGGACATGATAAGTATTTGTGGAATATATTAACTCTGAATATTGTGTTTCCAGAGGTCCTTGACACTGTATGGCCAGAGCCATTTCCTCTAGAGAATCATGGGCCCTTTGACAAGTCCCACTCAGCCTCCTCCTTTTCTTATCCATAGTCCTACACAGGTAAAACCTAACTAAGGTGAATTGGGGATTAAAAATATATATATCAAAAAAAAAAAAAAGAAAGAAAAAAAGCAAGGGAAAATCCATGGTGGGGTAGGAGATAAGTGGAAAAGAAAGGACAAGGTATTGCCTGTAGCCATTCCATAGACCCGTCTGGTGCTGGGATTTGGGTAATGAGTATATGTTTGCATGAGCTTGTGGGTTGTTTTCCCATTAGGAGAAAAAAGTCTCCTCTTCTCATGTCACGATGCAATGTGTACCTTGCACAAACGCACCATCAAAAGCAGTGAATGGGAGCTAAAATAAGCCCAGACTCCACTCTCCAAGTTAAATGCCCTGGCATGGGATTGTTACCTCAGAGAGGAGTCAACTTTTCCTAATTTGTTCACTCACAGAAGATGCCTTTTGTTAATTCCCATAAGGCACCTTATAAACCAGCTGCATTCCTATTCCTTCGTAGTTCTCTTCCCCTTGGACTGTAGGATACATGGATATTAGCTTCATATTTTGCGCTGATGTTTTCACTCAAAAAAAAAAAAAAAAAAACCACCAGATCTAAACCGAGTAAATACATTAGCAAAATGGAAAATGTGGGTCAGAGCTATTCTGCAGATGAGGATGATGCTATCAAAACAGAGGCCTTCCTGGGTCTTGGGTGCAAGTTATAATTTATTCTTCTAAAATGACCCTGTTTAGACTAAAGATCATTCCATGACAAAACACCGTAGAGCAGCAGAAAGTTCTAATTTCACAAGCCTAATTCATAAAGACCATAGAAAGGGTGTAGTTAATGTCAACAACGTATATTCCTCAAACCAAACAACCTCAAACCCATTGAGTCAAGGCATTTTAAGTTAAAGCAGGTCTAGGTTTCAGAGAGGAGACAGAGAGGTCTAAGATTTTTGTCTCTGACTTCAGTGAATTTACATATAGTGAAAAAAGTGAAAATAACAGCTATTTTCTACCATTAAAATATGGATAAAAATTGTTTAACTGCACAAACATAAGATGGAAAGTGAAAATGTTTCTTAGTGTGTATGAATATAACATCAGGAAAATACATGTCACATTTTGCCTCTGCCTTACAAGTTTTAGAGTGCATTCAAATATCTTATTCCAATTGAACCTCACAATAATCATGGGAGGTTAGGCAAGTCACACACTTTCACGTTCATTTCATATCCAAATGAAACAGTTCCTAGGAAAAGTTAACAACTTGCCCAAAATCACATAGAACCCATACCAGAAATCAGGTAGTTTGACTGCAAGCCCAGGCTCTCTTTACCCAAAGTGCAGACCAGAAAACGAAGCTATGTGTCACTCGTGCCTCTGAACTTGTGAGGCCATGGGGTTGTTGTGACAATTCCTAGTAGGACTATTTTTGCTATAAATTACTACAAGTATCCAACAGAAGAAAACCTGGTAGATGAGAGATGCTGACAACATGTGGCGGTTAATTGAACATATAATCAGGGGTTGCACCACTGTGGCGGCTCTGGATTATATCAACAGGCATAATGATGTTGCTAAAATTATGCACCCACAATTATACCTTAAAGGGTAGGTGATAAATGAATTAACTAAGTACTAGAAGCATACACTTTCAAATATTTAGGACTTGACTGCTGCTAGGTGTACAAGGACAGCAACATGCCAAAGAGTCGGCATTCCACTAGGTGATTAGTGAACTCTTCATTTATGATAATAGTTTAGTAAAACATTGGCGTGGGTGTTCCATGTAGTTGAAACATTTTTTTAAAATAGGAAAAAGTGAAGCGTTTGTATATTGGCTCTGGCAAAAGGGGCAGAAGCACATAAAGAATTCACAAAAGCATCAAAATAAAAATGATTTTCCAGGTACTAGGGGATAGATGATCAGTTTTGAGTAAAGAGGATCCATCCCATGCACCTACACTTTTTCATGATATTTCAGTACCAGGAACTTGCAGATGAGGGTTAAACAACTTTTATAAGTTGTTGAATCAAGATGTGGCTAGTGAAGAGGTTTGCAGCAAGAGGATATCAAACTAACATGTGCCACGGGGTATCATGTGGATGACTCCTGACAGCCTCCCATGCTAGGGAGAGAAAAGGTGGGAAGTCAATTCTGGGATAAGAGGAGAAGAGCTTGGAAGTTGACCAAGGCTTCCAGTCCTACCAGGTTCTCACTAGTACTGCATGCAAGGCAAATATTTAATCTGTTAAGCCTCAGTTTCCTCATCTACAAAATAAAGAAAATAGTTGCTCCAAACCTCCTTTAAGCAATTAAATACGAATATTTAGCCTAGTGCTTGGCACAGAGTGAGCGCTAAATGACAGTGCCCTTGTGGTTATTACTGGGTCTCAGGCTACCATAATGTATACATATGCTATGGACAGTTAGTAATGCCTGACTTTTCTGATGGTACTATGCCATTAATCAAACGAATTTCTACATCTGAATCCATCAGTATCTACACGCCTTCGTGTTTTAAAGAGATTCATGTAGTATTCAGGCACTGGGCCTCCTTTGCTTGTTTATAGCATTTTGATGGGAGAGTTATCAGCCAAAATAAATGAGAAAGTGACCAGGTTTAGCAATTGTAGCAGTTCTGGTTCAATATTGGATGGGGATGGAGGTTTAAAATTAATCACACAAATGAGGATAGAAGACCACCTCCATATTACGTGCATCTATGCTACTCAGTCTCCATTACCATAGATAACTGAGAACTGACTGTATTTATTTCCACAGGCTTCCTTAAAATGGAAAGATCTCTGTGACATCTATAAGATTCAATTAGAGGACCTTTATAAGCACACATCTAGTTGAACCAAATGAGAGATAAATTAACCTATAAACAGCATGCTCTTTCTTGTGGAATCCTCTAATGGCCTGATTTAGGATATCAGCAGATGGGAGGTCAGTGCCCAGTGCTTTCAGAGTTCAGCCCATTCATTACAATCAGGTTCACGATGCCACAAAGAGTTTCTAATGAAATACACTCCAGTAAACCTCAGAGGGGGACAGCTCATGCGTGCATGAGGCACGAGTTTAAGGCAGCAGACAGACTGTGATTTTGTATTTCCAGACAGGTAGGGGTCCACATGGAGTCACTGCACATTTATTAAGTTGTAATCTTTCAGGGGAGAAACTCTTGCCCAGACATCTTACCTGTAAGCTCCTTTAAGCTTTTAGCTGAAATGCTCTAGTTCACATACAAAGAAAATTGCACTGTTTGTCACTAGTCAATGTCCTCTAACATCAGGGCTTCGGTGGGAAAAGAGACACATTAGAAAGGTACCCGATCTTCCCTGTATCCCTCCCTATTCCAGCTGAGAGTACTTTCTCTAAGTCCTTTCTTCTTAAGTCTTGGGGAAAAGAAACTTACATATCTCAAATCCTGCCAAATTATAGCTCCAAATAATACAAAATGTGAGCCTGTGGGTTTTTTGAAGAAAAGAAAAACAGTACTTCAGAAGCCTGAAAAATATCTGCTTTTGTGGTCATGTCCACTGACAAAAAGCTTTGTACATTGTCTGTAAACCAAATTAAGAACATCACAGCAAGAAAACATCCACTTTTAGCATACATGTATAACATCACAGGGCATCTTGCTGGTTTCTAAACACCCAGTTTTATGTGGTGCTAGCAGATGAAAGAGAAGACTGGCTTTCACTTGTGTTCTACAGATGCTTCTGGGGCACAAGGCAAGGGGCATGCAAGTGAATTGTAGATAACACACTGGAGGCTTGATAGAATGCTTCCCTTGACGACCCATGCTGAGAGGTGCTCTTAGAGATGAGATGGCTTCTTCTGAGTTTGCATTAGTACTTCAGTAAATGAATCCCCTCAGATAGAAGTTCCTAGTGGCTCCACTTTAAACTAAATTCTAATGTATAATGAGTACTTTTCCAGTGTGGTTTTAAAAGCCTTTTCTTCCTATTTTGTTTTCCCCATATGAGCAGGCATATATATACACACACACACACACACATACACACACACACACACACACACATATATATATTCCAACTTTTTGTACCTCTCTTCCCAGCCAGTCAAAATTATTATTGAGTCCTGGACATTCTTTCACCATGTCTGCAGCTTACATAGGTAGGTCAGCTGACTAGAGCTAATCCAAATTTAAAAATTAAAACCTTAAATTTCAGCACTTCATAACCTGCATTGTAGAAGAACTAAATAGCCTACTTTGCCTAAAATGGCTTGTTGGTGCATATAAATTTTTCTCTTCTTACATGATTTTTAACTTTAATTAATCTTACATTTTTTATATTGCCTTAAAAGAACAAGTTAGTAACAAGCTCACTAAGCTTTTTTCTAGTAACCATGGTTAAAAACTGTCAGGATAAGAGCTTTTCTCCTCATCACAACTAATATCTACCCCACTGCCGCATCTCTACTACCAGCCCCTTGGCTACGGTTGATCCCACTTTAGGAAAAAATCCAAATCATGCATACATAATGTACTTAGTGTATCCCCATCACTCTAAGGCTGAAACATGTTGCTTAGTGGTTCCTTCTAAAGCATCAGTTGTTTCTTCCTTTATGTTGCACAAAAGTGGAGGTTACCAAATGCTACTGCAAGTTTAGAAAAAGTGATTGCTCATGCTATTCACTTAATTAGGTCTGTCTTCTCCTTTCATTTCAAATGTCCTCATTTGTTATGATACATGCATTCTTTTAATAAATGTGTCTTTGGTGGGCATTTTATGCCAAACAGTATGTTAGGTGCTGGGAATGCAAGAGGGAATAAAGTACACCAGGACCCTAGTCCTCACAAAGCATTGTGTGCCAGGGAACCCAGATGAGTAAGCACGAAGTTATAACTCAGTGTAAGACATATTAGAGGAATGACATACAAGGGACCCCAAAGGCTTTGAGGAGAGTAAGACATCTCAGTTTGACCTACTGTGACATAGACACCAGTGAAGGGAAAGGAAGAAGAGTGGAGGGCCATTCAAGTAATCCAGGGAAAACAACATGTGTGGAGATTCAGGGGCAGGAGAGAGCACCTGAAAGAGTCACTCAAGTTCCAGAGGGCAGTGCCAGAAAAGGCTTTCATTGATCACCAGAGTGAATGCTGCTCCCTGACCTACCCCCATGTTGCCTCCATGACATTAACTTGTCTGATTTTTGTCATGGTTCCTGTAATAAGTAGAAGACAATAAATAGAAACTCGTTATCAAATAAATTTGCATTCTGTATTTAATCAGTTGATTTTAAATGACATTTAAGTGAGAAAACATAAAATGTGATTTTAAAAACCCTAAACATTTTATTTCAACTTATTCTTATTTTACCTTACTCTCTAAATACATATTCCTTTATCAGATAATTGATACGGAGATAAGACTTTTTGAGAATGAGTCCTGCATTAGAGTTTTGTTTTTTCTTTGTTGTGTAATACATCACCAGAAACTTTCAGTTTAGCTTTTTCTGGAGTAGAGAAAGAATTTAGAGATAATTTTGAGTAATCTGAATGAAGATTTTTACAGTATTTTTCCAAAAATTTTTTTTAGGTTTCTTGCTTACACCTGATTTTACAACTTATTTTTAGCATTTCTTAAATTGAATCTTTTCAAGTTTTTCAAATTATTTATTACAGAAACACTTCATTATAAAATTATCTTAATGCTTTGTTTGTTTGATTGTTTTAGAGACATGGTCTCACTCTGTCACTCAGGCTGTAGTTTAATGGTGCAATCATGGCTCACTGCAGCCTCAAACTTCTGGGCTCAAGCAATCCTTCTCCCTCAGCCTCCCCAGTAGCTGGGACTATAGGTGAGCACTACCACATCCAGTTAATTCAAAAAAAAATTTTTGTTGTTGTTTTTGTTTTAGAAACAGGATCTCACTATGTTGCCCAGGCTGGCCTTGAACTCCTGGGCTCAGCTAATCTTCCCTCCCCAGCTTCCCAAAGTGCTGGGATTACGGGTGTGAACCACTGTACCAAGTCTGTCTTAATTCATTGTTTAATTACGTATTGTTTCAACTCATCCATAAAAAGGGTGGTCTCAAATATAGGATCTTACCGTATATTTAGAACTTAGAATATTTTCTGATACCTATTAAGTATCAGTAAATATTTTTTGAATGAACAAATAAAAGGATGATGTTAAAAAGAGTAGCAAACTTTGGAGATCTAGCAAGCCAGAATATAGAGTTTGAATATTTTTCTAAGAGCAATAAATGAAATGAACAAATATAATAATTTATCGTATATCTCCTACTAGTGTCTCTCATTGCATTTCAGAGTTCTGTGCCTCAAATTTTGTAGGTAAGTCATATTTCACTAAGTGAACTTTCATTGATAATTCATGGTCAGTCGTGTGAACATAATTTTCATTTGTATGACAACTGTGGAAGGTTCACATTCCGGGAACCAGAGATGGGGGTGGTGAGGAAGGGGTCGAAGTGGGAATCTGGGAACAGTTTGATTTGGTGTGGTAGCCATCCTGACACTTTCCACCCCTGAGTACTTATTTTATTTTAAATCTCAATGGCTCATTCCATTAGTGTTTTGATTTTTTTAAAAGGTGCAGCGTCTTTAACCTGTTCTCCATTTCAATGATGTTCTCTTTGAGAACACAGAGCCAGCACATTACTTAAAACAGCAAAGTGTCATGATTCAATAGTCATAACTTTTCTTCCTATTAATAATAGTTTCCCCCCTGAATCATACCTACATGTCAATCACCTCAATAGACTAGAAAAATTATGTTTGGCAACATTACAAAACACAGGCATCTTGGAGTCTGGTTATTTTCTATTTTGTAAACCTTTAATACTGAGCTAAAATCTATAATAAATCTCAAACATAATCAATAAGGATATATTACATTCTGTTAAAAAATTTAGTGTAAATCTTTCAATCTTTACAAATTTTGACCTTACGGTGGTGTAGACAGATGAATTGTAAATTAGGTGTTTTTAAAACACATATATTTTTAATTAATGCATGATATAATACAACAATAAATACAACCAAGAATAAAATGCTAATTTATATTTTATATTTAGGTATAATCAAGTCAGGTTAAAACAGACACTTGATGTTTCCCACATTGATTCAGCATTTATATCTCAGATGCAAAAGGATCCAGTGAATAATAATTTACATATATATACATTTTAAACAGTAAAAATAGATGGAATCATATACAGGCTTGCATAGAAGATAGTGGAACACTAGAAAGCAGTTCAATTGTGAAATATAAAATCTTAGGAAATTGATATGCTATTTGAGAAGTAAATTATAGCTCCAATTAAATTATGGAATAAGTACTTGAGAGTCTCTGTTGGTATACTCTATGTGTCCTGTGTTCTTTTATCAGTAACCTTCATATTTTTCAAACTTCATAGGGACTTAAAAAATTCATTCTGGCTTGAAAGCTTTTTATCTCTTCTCTTTTACTGTTAGGGTAGCATCTGGAAGGGGGTTGATTGATCTAGCAGAGGTAGCCAGTGAGTCAGGTTCTGCTAGAGAAAGGGTCACTTGAGAGTCACCTGAGTTTTCACCTTTCTGTTGATGACCTGACTTTCCAGGTATGAAGTGCTCTGATTGATACACTTACACAGCAATGTGGAAAAGTGATTATGAATACAGGTTCTGGCATTGAACTAACTGTGTGACCTTGGGCAAGTAATTTAACCTTTCTTTGCCTTGTTTGCTTAACTGTAAAACTGAAATTATACCATTGGGGTTAAAAGACATAATATCTATAAAGACAAAATGGCACAATGCCTGCTACATAGTAACTCTCAAAAAAATGTTAGCTATTTGTTATCTGTACACTCCTGAATCCCACCTCCTTCTTTACTCTAATATCATCTTGGGTTTCTTCCTGGTTTTGAAAACCTAGATATGGGTTCTGTTGGCTAAATCTCTTTCATTTTTTTTTTTTTTTGCCTGATTAATTCTGACTTGATAAGGTTACATGATTGTTTGATTATTCCCTTTGCTTTGCCGTTTGGCCATGGGTTCCTTGGCTCAAGATGTGGATGATGAATTCAGCCTCTACAGGAGCTCAGAACTGTCTTCCCTCATTTGGTCCCATTAGCCATACTGTCTTCCAGTTGAAGGAACTCCAAATCCTATTATTTATCTTGGACTATCTTATATTCTTTCTCTTCCCATATAAAATGTATCTTCAGGTTCAGTCATTTCTTCCTTTATTACACCTTTTGTATCTGTCACTTCCCTTCTGATCCCATTGCTACCACTGTATTCCAGGTTCACATTATTCCACAGGTATATTCTTTCCATCTTCCTACTCCTCCTGCACACAGATGCTGTAATAATCTCTCCAAAATGCTGCCTTTCACTTGTTACTCTTTACCACTCCCACTACCTCCATCAAAAATCATTGTTCACTGGAGTACAGAGACACTTCACCTGACATTTAAGACCAGCAATACCCCATCAATTTCATTTCTCATCACTACCCTGCTTTCATTTCTTTATCAAATATTTACTTTATGCCAGCTTCCATAACAGACATTGTAGATATAATAACAAATTAGCCATAGTCTCTGTCCTCAGGAAATTTACAGTCTAGTGAAGAGACTTTAAAAAAAGGCATCTTGATATCATGTGTAGTCCTTTTCCTGTGCTCAACGGACTTTCCCATCTCCATTGGTCCTAGACCTGTTTTCCTTCAAGTCCTCCCAAATGTTCCCCCACCCCTTCTAGAAGCGTGTTTGAGAACAGGACTGATGCTGAATTCAGAAAATGTAGCTGCTGATTGCATTCACTTTCATTCTCTAACTCATTTCACTGTCCTTCCCAAAATGACTGGATAAGAGCACCAAGCATCTCTCTTCTCCACTTTTATGATACTCCCTTAAATCTATCATCTTTCCAGAATATCATGGGAGAGAACGGAAAAGGCACAATAAACAGCTTGATTTCTGAAGGCCCTTTCTGCTTGATTTCCTTGGACTTACTTCTGTTGATTTTAGGTCCTGAGAACATGGGTAAAAGCTCATTATCATTCTCTGACATTTAGCTCAAGTTTCCTTTATGAGTCAAAACAAACTAAAAGTTTAAACAGTTATTGGACCCTGGAACATTTACTGAACATTCTATTATACATAAGAACCTTGCTTGTTGTTATGGGAGAATCCTGAGACGAACAAGAGGGAGTTTCTCACCGCTTCCTCACTCAAGCTCTAGTCATCCTGTGCTACTTGCTAATTCCTAAACATACACCCTCTTCATACCCCTGAACCTTTGCTCATGATGCTTCCTTTTCCTGGAATGTTATTCCTTCTATTCTTTATCTAATAAAATCTTATTCTTAAATCTACAAATCAAAACCATCCTTCTCTACGAAGACATCTGATTACCACCTTCCCAGAGAGAAATAATATTGTTCCCCTTTGTCTTCCCTAAACACTACCATGTCATGAGCACTTCCCTCATTGTGTTGTAGTCTGTTGGTTCTCTTCATTTCCCCCTCAGAGATATTTAGGCTTTGTGAAATCATGTCTTATTTATCTTTGTATTGTCAGGGCTTAACACAGTGCTTGCCACATAAGGAACGCTCAATATTATTTGTTAGTTTAATTAGAGGAAAGAAAGTTGTACTCTTATTCCGTATAAAATAGAGTAGTTTTAAGACAAATAGAATAAAATACTTAGGTATTCAGAAAATCTTGACTGAGTCATAAGAGAAAATGTTTATAATCAGCAAAAAGAAAAAAATACCCATTTACTAAAGACCTACCATGTGTCAAGCCTGCATTAAGTGCTGGCTGTACTACTTAGTAGTCATGTGAATTTAATTTATGCCTCAGTTTTTTAAATCTAAAATGGAAATACTGTCATGTGGGTGTGTTTCTGTTTGTGTGTACATGTATATATCTACATCTATAGCACAGGTATATTATAAGAATTAAATGAGATGAAGCATTTAAGGCACTAGTATTTTATGATAATTAAATGAGATGAAGCATTGCCAGACAGATAGAAAGAGATTAAGAGTGACTTCATGATTAGAAATCTCTATAGTTAGCTGGGTAAAAGATAGGGTCAGAGACAAACTCAGAAGCTGGACACAGACCTGGTTTGGGGGACAATGATAGTTTGATTTTGGACATGTTGAGTTTCAGGTGACAGGAGACTTAAAATATAGGCATCCTAGGGCAGCTAAAGACCCCGGACAAGGGCACAGGATAAATAACAAGTTGGAAATACAGAAGGTGTTCATTCATTCATTCATTCATTTAACAAACATTTATTGAGTGCTTTCTCCATTCCAACCACTGTGCTAGATGCTGGTGAAAAACTGGCCTAAAATGTTGTACTCATGTAGCAAACAATCTACTGAGAACTCACTAATCACATAAGCAATGACAAACTGTGATAAGTGATATAAAGGAAATCTATCGCCCTAAAAATCACACTTGAAACTGTCAGTATGGTTAAGACAGTTAATACGAAGTGCAAAAAAAGATGTGCGGAAGCTAAACTTTAAGATATGGTTTGTATTCGAGCAATTGAAAAAGATGATGCAGTCCATAAGTCCATGAACATGATAGAGATGAGTAAGTCAGAGAGGTAGGAGACAGACCAGAGTACAGAAGTACTGTGGAAGCTATGGTGGAAGGTAGTTTAAGAAAAGGGAGAATGTCCAAGCGTCAAATGATGCAGCGAAGAAGAGTAAGTGAAAACATTGAAATTAACAATCAGGAAGGTATTGAATATTTTGAAAGTACATTTTCAGAAAAACTATAGAGAAACAATCAACATCCAAGGGAGTAAAAATATGTTGATGGAAATGATGTGGAAGCTTAATGCTCAGATCAATTATTTGTAAAGAAGTCAGCAAAATTAGTAAAATAAATGAGGAATGAAAGTAGTAAGGGACTCTGAGGAGTAGATTTAAGAAACAGGATAGGAAACAAAAGTAAGGCTTATGTTTTTGAGATTATCAATGAACCCTCTAAATATTTTATCTTAAAAACATCTATCATCCTAATGGCTCCTCCCCCATTTAAAGTTTTATAACTTTTGATGGTTTAATTTTTAACTGAGCAAATAGCCAAAGACTGCAGAATTTTTATTGTCTGCTGCTATGAATTTGGACAATATAGGAAATAAAAATGAAAGTTACCCATGATATAGATTCAGGATTTTTCAATCCCATCGGTCTATAAAATGACTAATATTAAATGATACAACCGTAATATAAGAAAACAGCCACATCTTAATTGCCAGTAAGAAATGAAATTCAGCCATAATAGAATAAAGCATCACTGATAGATTAAACAGCCTCAGTTACCCTCAACTCCTTTGATCTACCCCATTAAATCAATATTCATCATGTTAACATGTGGCCACACAGACAAAAAGCATCAAAATTGGTGTGGTCAACTGAGTCAATACATCTGACCAGTTGTCAGGCAAGTCTACAAACAAGCAGCAAAGTGTGAGTGGTTAAAAGAGGAATTATTCCAAAATAAAATTTGTTAAGTGCTATATTATTTGGCTCAACCCCTATATCTGATAAAATTTTAAAGGAAAAAAAGCAAAGAAGGAAGGAAGGAAGGAAGGAAGGAAGGAAGGAAGGAAGGAGGGAGGGGAGGGGAGGGAGAGAGGGGCAGGGGAGCGGGGAGGGGAGGGGAGGGAACAAAGGAGGAAGGAAGGAAGGGAGGGAGGAAGGGAGGGAGGGAGGAAGGGAGGGAGGGAGGAAGGGAGGGAGGGAGGGTGGGTGGAGGGGTCGAACAACCAAAACATACAAAAAAACCTTTCAAATGTTTTGCAGCCTCCCTCTCAGAGGTGAGAGGGAGCTTAGACATTTTGTCAGTAGGAAAAGAAATTTGAGGAGCATTGGTTTCTCCAAGAATTGTTAGACCAAATAGTAGTTGCTATGTCCACTGGGCCACCTCAGAGGGAGGCTTGTGACAAAGATATTAGCATAAAATTTCTACTTGATGTGTCGATCCCCAAACACTAGAGCAATAATTATTTTTTAAATTGAAAAATAACTGACATTTTTTCTCCTGCATCTTATGTGTCCAAAATTATTTGACTGACATGCAAAAACTACTTCAGATTCTCAAATGATTCAAGTTTATCTATACACACAAACTGAAATGCAAAAAAAAAGGGGACTTAGCCAGATAAATCATCCTTGCCATCCCCATCATCTTTTAGCATAGTGATTTAAAAAAACACAGGTTCTCAAGTCAGACCATCTGAGTTCAAATATCAGCTCTGTTACTTAATGTCTTGGGCAAGCCATTTAAATTCTCTTCCCTAAATTGATCATCGGTAAAATGTGGATAATGATTGTATCTACCTCACAGAGTTGCTGGAACATTAAATGAAATCGTTCTTGTATAGTACTCAAAGCAGTGCCCTGGCACACAACAAACACTCAAAAATGTTAGCTGATGTTACAATAGATAATTATATTGCATTCATTCAACAGTCAACCCATTTTGGAATTATTTTATTGAATTTCTAAGCCTAAATACACAAACTGAGGTTTCTACCTTTGGGAAGTTTATGTTTGAGGACTGACTACTGATCTTGCATATGGTGGTCCGGGTACTCAGTAGAAGCAGACAGTGACTCATTCTCTAATAATGTCCTCATCAGTACAATCCAGCACAGATGACAACACTGACTGGCAGTTGGACAATCATTTTTCTGCCTATATCCCTATCACTGTGAACAGGAATCACATTTTCTCATTATTGTTTCCATGCACATTATCCTTACAACTTGATAAGCTTGTTGAGTTTCGAGTGCAAAACTTGAGCAGTTGCACAGAGCCTCACACTCAAATAGTTTCCATGCTAGGCTTAACACTCTGCTGTGGCTATCATGAAATTCTTAGTAACTTTTGCACAAAAGAACCTGCATTTTACTTTGCACTTGGTCCCACAAAATAACTAGCTGGTCCTGTCTGGGACCATGTCTTTCTCATCTCTGTAACTTCAGGAACAGTGCTAAAAGCTTGCCAAACATGAACAAATGAATGAATTAAATGCATAAATGAATGAATGACACTGAAAACAGTGAACAAGTGCATTTCTTTTTCTCTTAAAGGAACAACAAGGGCCAAGGCACAACCCCATAAAGAAACATCTTCTAAGCATCTAAGGTTGCCTTGTTGCCAACCTTCCAACTGCAGCATGAGTAGGGCATCACCTTACTGGGTTTTAACCATGGCGCTCCTACCAGTGTTAATGGCACTAGAAAAGGGAATTGATGGCAGGCCCGAGCAAGGCCTGTAGTATTCATTTTGATAACTGGATTCAGTCACATTTACTCCTTAAAGGTTATTAGTTATTTTAAATAATTTTGTTAAATGCTCGAGAGGGAAAATGAAGACATATTAATAAACACACAATTATACAGGTTAGAGCAACAATGCAGTGCTGGTCATTCAGGAACCTTGTGCTAATTTTAATTAGCTGCTTTCCCTTGCTTTCAAATGTAATTAAAGGAGCTTAGTTGTGCTCAGTGATGCAAGCCACCTTATTTAATCACTAACATTATTTCCCTGAACTATTAATGATTTTCAAAACGCTTGTTTATGCAGAATTAGAACAGTAATTACCTTACCAGTTAATTTTGTACCTTCACATTTCACACCTAGCTCAAACGTCATTCATTTACCACGGCTTCTCTGTCAAAACAAAGAAATGCTTGTTCTAAATGTGCTTCTGAGTGCCAAATTGAAAGCCAAGTTTTGTAACACTAATAAAGTAGCTCCCAAGTGAAACAGGTGTAGTAATTTAGACCCTTCCTGTCTCGAGCTTGCACGTACATGCTATGTCTTTTCTTTATTAGCTTTAAAATGAGAGCTTGGTGTGCAAAATAAGCTATTTAATTCAGACTTGTGGAGCAGAATATAATCTTTAATTTAAACTAGTGCAGTAAAAAGAGGCCTTTAATTTTAACTGGCATGTGTGTGTGAATTTGAATTAATAATCCAGAAAATTGAAACTGTTTTGCTGCTGTTGCTGGATATTGACTGTTCTTCACATGCCCTTAGTTTCACTCACTTGATTTCTCTCCAAAACCATGGCTAGTGCTTTTCCTCCCATCTTTTTTTCCCTTATGATGTAGCTGCTTTATGCAAAGCAGAGCTTTCTGAAAAAGAAAGTCTCAGTTGACTGAACTCCCTTTCCCAAAAAAAAAGTCTTTAATAAAAGAATACTAAACATGTATTAATGTAGTTTACAAAAAGAATATAATTGGTGTGTTCGTTATATCTCCTTAAGACGTAATTCAAGTGTACTCTGAATTTACGCCTGATTGAATCCTAGATGGGAAGACGATCTACCCACATTTCCAGTGACAAAACTTCACTGAATCCAAGTGTACTAACTCCTACTCTGAAGATTATTTCCAAATGAGGAGCAACTTTTTAGGAAATATTGGCAACAACAATTAAACCTATGATACTACGTTGACTATGATTTGATAGAACTCCTTCATACTCATCCTCAAAGACCTCACATGAAGATTGCTTAGCTGGAGAGCCTCCAGGTATTATGTTAACCCTAACTGAGATCCCACTTCTCTGCATCCTGGAAACACTGAACATATGTACCACACAATTAGCTCTCAGAACTATGCATTAATTCCTCCATTAAGGCAGGACATTTTTAACTGACAACACACGTCTTTGTTAAAACTTATTTCTCAGATCTTCAGCACCTGGGGATTACAGCCATGTCCTTTAAGTAATATTTTCATGTGATTGTGTAAATGTCCAAGGTGGAATAAAAATTTCTTAAATTTTTATTTGTTTATTTATTTTTTTTAATTTATATTTATTTATTATTTTTTACAATTTTATTTATTTATTTATTTTATGATTCAAGTCTGTGTTTCTCAAGCTAAGAAATTTCTTAGTTTCGTAATATGCAGTGTCAAATAGGTGGGGCTATGGTACAAAAGTACACTGAACTGAAAGAATGTCAAGAGTATTAGACAATATAAAATGTACATTTTAGAGAAAGGAAGGGAATACTTTGGTTAGGATGTGGAGGGTTACTGGTTATATCTGATATGCATTTAGAATAGAAAGAGAAGAGAAAGGGAAAAGCAAAAAAGGCAGGAAAGCTTGAGCAGGCTGGAATATCTGGGCTCAAATAATATCATTGCAATCTCCGAATGGCGTTGTGATGAATACACATAGCAAAGAAACTTCACTGGTCATGTCTTCAGCAGGAATAGCAAATTCCCCCATGAGAGAGAAGAGTGCTGTTCTGGGGTGGTGGTTAGGGGGGAAGACCATCGATGGAATCCCAAATAGCCCAATACCCCCAAGTCAAATATAAATAGACGAAGGATAAATAGACACCCAGACAAAAATAGATGTACATTTATGTAAATGTCAATACCTTTTTGCCAGTTCATGAAGCTCTTTTAATAGAAGGGAAAGGTTTTCATTAATTAAAGCTTAAAATTTAAATTGCTAGAAGGGAATTGTCTATGAAGGTAAGACTCATTCACATCAGGATGCAACAGTCAACACGTGTACTAACAATCCTGTGTGATATCAGCAGGTCGGCTACAGAAAGAAGATATGTGCAGAGACAATTTGATGTTGTCCAGAGACTGAATGCCTTTATTCCTGCCTGGTGCGTACTTTGTTATAAAGGAACTCCATTTCCAGCAGATTTATTAATAAAGGTAGAACTGTCAGGTGTGATGGCTCACGGCTATAATCCCAGTGCTTTGCGAGGCTGAGGTGAGAGGTTAGCTTGAGCCCAGGAGTTCAAGATCAGCTTGGACAACATAGTGAGACCCCCCATATCAACAAAATAATTAATTTTAAAGAAAAAGTTAGATATGGTAATGCACACCTGTATTTCCAGCTACTCAGGAGGCTGAAATGGGAGGACTGTTTGAACCTGGGAGTTTAAGGCTAGAGTGAGCTATGAACATGCCACTGAACTCCAGCCTTGGTGTCAGAATGAGACCCTGTTTTAAAATAATAAAAATATTATTTGCCCACTTTTTGATGTTTTTTTTTTCTTGTAAATTTATTTAAACTCCTTGTAGATTCTGGATATTATTAGCCCTTTGTCAGATGGACAGATTGCAAAGATTTTCTCCCATTCTGTATGTTGCCTGTTCACTCTGATGATAGTTTCTTTTGCTGTGTAGAAGCTATTTAGTTTAATTAGATCCCATTTGTCAATTTTGGCTTTTGTTGCCATTGGTTTTTGGTCTTACATTTAAGTCTTTAATCCATCTTGAGTTAATTTTTGTATAAGATGTAAGGAAGGGGTCAAGTTTCAGTTTTCTGCATATGGCTAGCCAGTTTCCCCAGCACCATTTATTAAATATGGAATCCTTTCCCCATTGCTTGTTTTTGTCAGGTTTTCTCAAAGGAGATGGTTATGCAGCCAAAAAACATACGCAAAAAAGCTCATCATCACTGACTATTAGAGAAATCCAAATCAAAACCACAGTGAGATACCATCTCACGCCAGTTAGAATGGTGATCATTAAAAAGTCAGGAAACAACAGATGCTGGAGAGGATGTGGAGAGATAGGAATGCTTTTACAGTGTTGGTGAGAGTGTAAAGGAGTGCAACCATTGTGGAAGACAGTGTGGCAATTCCTCAAGGATCTAGAACCAGAAATAACATTTGACCCAGCAATCTCATTACTGGGTATATACCCAAAGGATTATAAATCATTCTACTATAAAGACACATGCACACGTATGTTTATTGCAGCACTATTCACAATAGCAAAGACTTGGAACCAACCCAAAGGCCCATCAATGATAGTCTGGATAAAAGAAAACATATACACCATGGAATACTATGCAACCATAAAAAGGATGAGTTTATGTCCTTTGCAGAGACATGGATGAAGCTGGAAACCATCATTCTCAGCAAACTAACACAAAAACAGAAAAGCAAACACTGCATATTATCACTTATAAGTGGGAGTTGAAAAATGAGAACACATGGACACAGGGAGGGGAACATCACACACTTGGGGCCTGTCGAGGAGTGGGGGCCTAGAGGAGGGATAGCATTGGGAGAAATACCTAATGCAGATGATGGGTTGATGGGTGCAGCAAACCACCCTGGCACAGGGATACCTATGTAACAAACCTGCACATTCTGCGCATGTATCCCAGAACTTAAAGTATAATTAAAAAATAAATAAATAAAAATAAAGGTATAACTACAATTACATATAGTCTTGTTTTTATTCCTTGGAATTTGGTCATATCTTCCCAGACTGGCTTATGTCTCCCCAGAAAGGCTGGATTCATGTTGTATACACCTGTCTCCTCTTTAGAGATAAGTACTTGCTCAGTAAATAAAAACTTGGTGGTACTATTGATGTATTATTTGTAGCATTGGCTAAAGAAAGCTTAAATTTTACCAGACTTTCCAAGATGCTTACTATAGCTCTGAGTAAATATCAGCATGGGGATCCCCTTAGCCTGTGTCATGGTTGTCCATTGTGCATACAATTTCACTCAGCAGACATTGACTACATGCTTACCATGTGCCAGGCATTGTGCTAAGCTGTGAGAAAACAAAGATTAGTGATACCCCAACTCTGCCCCGAGTGAGGTAGAAAAACACACGAGCAAATAAATTAAACATGATGTGTTGTGAATCACAGAGGGGAAAAGAATCTCTTAGAACAGATTGTTACCAGTTCTCAAAAAGATCTCTAGGGATATATGTGAAATTTGTATTTTGTTTCATGTTGTGGCTTTATTTCTTACTGTAGCATTGTTCTAGAAGACCACTGAGGATTTTTTCAGTTCCAAAATGTTGGCTAGGTTTTCCATAAGTCAAACTGGAATACATTCTACTCTATATCCATTTTCAATTATTAAAATTCTCTTTCTTGACCATGAAAATCAGCTAGTCTTAATTCCATATCTAAATTTTTAAACTAATTTTAAGACAATAATTAAGTCAATCATTAGCCTTTTCTTCTCTAGAATAAAACATTCAAGTTACAGTAGTCTTCCCTCATAAAGGCTATTTCTCAAACTTAATAAACATAATTATTTAATAAGTACAAAGTATACTTTGCTAAGTGTATAACCTTCAAATTACTTTCTATTTCTCTGTATCATTTTTCTTTTATTTCCCTTTATTTTTTTTCTTGTCTGTCTCTCATTTCCTATAAGCATATGGTCTTACAAGACATTCTGCATAGAATATGAAGGCCAGTAATACCAATCCTTGCCCTTAAGGATCTTACAGCTCTGTCAGGAAGATAGTGTAAATGATATGTTACTAAATTAACCACAAATAAAGTACTTGGGAATATAGAGTGAATAAAAATGAATAATCAGAAAAAGACTGATGGAGGATTGGATAGGTGTAATTTCCACAGAAAGAGGAATTGAGGAAATGCATTCAGGAAAAGAAGCCATATACACAAGAAACAGAAAGAGACAAGAAAGCATTTGTGTGCTTAGGGAATTCCAAATAATAATTATTATGAGGAAGATGCAATAGGACACCAAATGATTGTAACGGAAGATAAGGCTAGAAAAGCAAGTGGAAGTCAGAGGTTCCGCATTACTTGCATGCAATGCGGTAGTGGTTGGACTCTTCTCAAGGGCAAGATAGAGCCACTGAGTACTTTTGAGCAGAGGAGCAGAATCAGTGAAGAAAAAACAAATTAGTATCCTTGTCTGCTAAAGGTAGAGTGGATAAAGCCTGAGCTTTGAAATTAGGAATATGTAGTTAAAATTCTGGCTTTTCCATTTGCTAAATATTTAATCATGCAAACATTTCTTAAACTGTTTCCCCAGCCTTAGTTTCCTCATTTGTTAGAATGGAATGATAAATTCTTTCTTGTTGATACGTTATGGAAGTGAATTGCTCTACTGTTATACTCTGCCTGGCATAGAGAATATGTTCAAAAATATTGCTCCCCATATCCCTTCCTACATTTCCAATCTGCATTTGTGACATCTCTGTTTCATTCTGATGCCTCACTGACCCCCTCCCCAGCCCATCTGCCCAACCAGTGGACAAATCCCGTCAGTTTTATCTCTGTACTAGCTCTTGTATTTACACTTTTCTTGTCCTTCTGTCTTCTGCTATCCTACTTCAGACTTACTTATTGTTTTGGGCTCCTCCCAGTTCAGGCCACCTTCAGGCCCTCCATCCTCCACTTCACACTACTGACTGGCCAGATTTATCTTCATATCATCCTTTGCTGGTCCTATCACTGCCCTGGCTAAAATAATACACCCATGGTTCTGAATCGTCTACAGAATTAAGTGGAAGTTTCTTAGTTTCACATTCAGGACTCTATAATATCTAGCCCCACAGTACGTTTTTCAATATAGTTCTCATTAATTTCCTATGTTTTAGTCAAATAAAACAATCTGTTTCCCGTACATGCCCTGTGGCCTCTTGACTTTGTGCCTTTGCTCATGCCATTTCCCTTGACTTTGTGCCTTTGCTCATGCCATTTCCCTGCCTGGAATCTCTTGATTCTATCACTGCTTTATTCAACTCTGAAGGAAGCTGACTTGCTGAGAAAGAAATTAAGAGAAGTTAAAAACAAATTGGGTCTTTAATTCACGGGGCCACTGAATTCAGTAATCCTAGGGCCACCCAACTCCAGGACTTCCTATTATGTGGGCTAACAAATTTCTTTGTGGTTTAAGCCAGTTGGGTTGTTTCATTTTTAATTGATAACAGTTGAAAGCATTCTATATGATAATATGGCCACCCCCTTAATGGGCATGTGATTTAGCATAACATAGTAGGAAATAACTTGGAAACAACTATGTATACGTTCCATGAAAATAAAGCTTATTTGCCACCAGGATTCATACCTCCATACTCTGTATTCTATGAAGTCAGGGGAGAAAACAACCATGGGCTTCCTTTTCCTGTGCATGGCGCAGACTATACCTGTTATGATTTCCAGGCTCAGACTTACTGTTCTTGGGCCCTTCAAAATATTTTTTTTCTCCTAGTATGAAAATCATTTCATAAAACTTGAGATGTTCCAACATTAGAGGGAAAAGGTAATTACTTTGTTGTCTAAAATTTAGCCTTTTTAAATTCACTACTTTCCCTGTCAAGGAACATAGAACAAATCTTCAGTGGCTAGGCCAAAGGACAGTGCAGTACCAATCACAGCCCTGCCTCGGAGAGCTTCTTGAGGCATTACCCTAGAAAGCTAAAATGATCACTTTCTTCACTATCTTTTTCTTGAAGTTTGGAGGACTCAGGCCCCCTAAATTTCTTTTCCCATATTTCCAAGGAAGTCCAAAAAATAAGACTTTGATGTCATAGAGCTCCTCCGATGGGCAATCCACCAGGAACCTTTTGATTCAAACACCTCTAATTGTATTACTGGCTGTTTACATCATATCATAGTTATGTGAGTGCGTGCCTTATCTTTCTCTTAAATGACAAGCTTCTTGAGGGCAGTTTTCCTAACTGTTTCATCTTTGTTTGCCAGCAATTTCCTGAACCAACAGATTCTCAGTCAATAATGAGAGGAATAGAAAGTAGCTGTGTGTAGCATAGGATGGATAGGGAGGAGATTCAAGCCAGAAAGTCTACTTAGAGGGCAATGATGAAGATCAAAAGTGAATGCCTACCCTGGGCCAGTGGTGGTGGAAATGGACAGGGAAAGTAGATTTCAGAGATATTACAGTGTTGATGCTATCAAAAATTGTAATGAAGTGGAGATAGCAGGTTAAGAAAGGAAGAGAAATCAATCTAATTATGAAATGTGAAGCACAAACAGATAGGAAATAACACTAAAATTAAGGAATGAAGACCAGATATAAAAATGGGGAAAATAAATGAGTTTAGTTTTAGTTTCTCGACATTCCTGTTAAAGTTACAGTTCTCTACATTCCTGTTAAATTGTCAAAATCAAATATAATATGCCATTAGGTGTTCAACTGATTGATGGACAAGACCCCCGAGTGTTTCTCTGAAAATATTTCTTCTGGAAGGTTAACAGTCTTTTGCCAAAATCTGTTGTTCTCTGTTCACTGAGAACTTGGCCTGTGTGTATTCCGCAGGCCTTCTTAAACATCTATGAGACAGCTCTTGCCAATGAGCTATGAACAGAAATAGACCTAGACCTGGACCTCCAGGCCTAGGTCTTGAGACAGAGTGCCTTTCCCAATGCTGTCCCCCTTACTGCTGACCAGTTCCCATAGTCAAGATGATAATAAGCTCCAGGGAGATGGTGGAGCAATGTGATGGAAAAACCTGGCTCTCTGAATGTGGGGCCAACCATAAACCTGGAATGCTCACCTTGAATTGTTGTATCAGAAGAAAATAAACTCCCATTGTGTCATGCTACTGGATTACGATTGGGTCTTTTTAAAATGGCATACCTTAACTTACACAAAAACTCTATTCTACTTGTTTGGAGCTCCTATGGCTTTAAAATGAGTCACTTCTGATCCTAGGGATGAGGAGAATGCAGTTGCTTTCTAACCTATTTACTCAATAAACTGACATCAAGATACAGAAAAATATGGTAGATCTTAGGGGAATCAGGTTAACCATACAAGTTTGAAAGAAAGTTTTCCCAGCTCTCAGAAGCAGAAAAGTCTGAACTGGTCCCAAATATGAAATTTATTTTTAATATATGTCACATAAGCAAGCTCCTTTTCCTCCTGCCATGGTTGCAAGGAAGCCCAGAGATATATCTGTGGTGTGACACTAGCGAACATGCCAGCAAACACATAGGACCACAGATGCATGGTTTGTGAATTCATGGTCACTGGCTTTCACTGCTTTCCTCATATTTTCTCTCTGCTGATTACCTCAAGTATAAATTCTGCCATCCTAAACTGAATAGGATATTTATAAGTCACTTCAAATCATTTCTGGAATGAGATGGTACATAAAATAAAAATAAACACATTTTCAAAAGGACTCCTTTTTTAAAAACTGAAGCTTCATATGCAAAAGCTATAAAACCCAACGGGACAATGTGGGCTGTATTCCAAAGGTGATTTCAAACCCACACCATTTGGATAATCGACTTTGTAGCCTGCAATTTTCTGCTTTTTCAAGGCAAGAATATATTTATTAAGCTATTTATAGATTTTAACATATAATTTACTGTTCTAAACACTCATTTCTTGATCTTTGCTCTTTATACCAGACATCCATTTACTATAGCATATATTATTCAACTGTCATAATAAGAGAGAAAAAAATGAAAACACTCTGTTTTAATTTAGTCCAGAATTAGGTTTTAGTAACTCCTTTCCTGCTTTTTGGTTATACTATTTATATGTATAAATTAAATAAATCATTTTCATAGGAGTGTTAGCAATATTTGAATGGGCTTTTTGTAATGGTTTCCACCTCCTACAAGTTTAATGATACCGTATTGGAAGAATTATATAATCGCTGAAAAGATTCCAGAAGGTAGCACAGTAGTCATATTGCACCTATTCAAAAGTGATACGAAAGGTCAATTCCATTTAAGATTTCAAATATACACTCTAATTTTGAAGCTGCCGAATATCTCACATATAATCTTGAACACTTTACACGTAATAGTGGCAGTGTTAGTTTAAGAAAAATGTGTATTTAACTTTACACTAAATATATTTAATATTTAAATATATATTTTAAAAGGTTTAGGAAACTTAAAGTGACCAAAAAAAATGTATTTCCAATATTTCTACAACGCCCAAGATTTATGGTCTCCAGGCAAGTAGGAAGCACATGGCTGGTCTAGCCTGCTCTCACAGCACCCCGATGTGTTTGGTTGATGATTTATTCAAACCCAGTTTCAAACCTGCCATTAGCTCACTCATTGCTTTAATACAACCAGTCCACCATTCATAATGTCAGAAACCGATTCATCGAGACTGGGACTTCTTAGACCTCCAAACTTGTAGAAATGTCTTATTTTTAGTTGTTAGCATACATCAGACTATAAACAATATTGTTCCATTCTTTCATACTCTTCCCTTTTTGTAAAATACTTTAGAATATATCTATCCACTTTTAAAGCTAACCTATCAAAGGAAACATACTTGAATAAGAAGTAAACATGGCATTTTAGAGATTTGTTTGTTTGTGCTTGATAGTGATGACCCTTAATGCCTCTCAACTAATGATGGGTAAACAGTATTGGCTTTTATAAAAGAAAAATAAATGATAGTATGTACAACTTGACAGGAATAAGTGACCAAGTGGCTAAAGTTTTGTTGAGCTCTTCTAAAACAGATGACACAGAAGTGACCACTTACCTTACCTTAGTCTGATAGTTATGATTCTCTTATATTTAAAAAATAAAGATTTTACAGTAATGGATGAATCTTAAAAGCATAACATTTTAGAAAAAAAATCACAGAAGAATCCTTAGAGCATAATTCCATTTATATAAAGTTAAAAAATGGGCATGTTAAAAAAAAGAGGAATGTTTAACTAAAAATTAAAAATTCAAGTTATTGGTTACCCAGGAGGTGGGAGGCATAGAGAATGACATTTGAAAAGGCACATAAGGGACTTCCTGAATTCCTGTGAAAACTTTGAAAAACAAATCCCATAAATCAGGAAAACAAAAAAAAATCTGAGGTTGGTTGGTGGATAGTGGGCAAAAACTTGTTCCTTTATAATTATTTTGGTAAAAAAGGTGTATTAATATTTGCAGGACAAAAGGGGTTTTATTGTATAATAGCTCAGTTCGAAATGTCGGTCCTGCTATTACGAAGGCTCAGAAAGTCTTCTCGAGAGAATTTCCTGATGTTTTGCCCATATCATCAGGAATTCCGACAGAAGAATAAAATGGCACTCTATCTTCCAGACAGCTTGGTGTTTGTCTTCGGCCGTCAAGCAAAAAGGGCTGCAATTCCACTCATCTGGAGAAGATTAGAATACTCCACAAAATCAGAGAAAATTGAAAATAGAATAATGGAATGCTGGCCAGTGATTTTTTTCCAACTTACTTTGGAAGAGGGCATAGCCCCACCTTGTAGAAAAGGAATTAATGAGCTAAATTCCCAACGGCATTAAATATTGTAAGATGAAAATGTACATAAGTACTTACATTTCAAGTCATGAAGCATAAAGGCCAAAGATTACATAATGTGGAAATTCTTTACTGAAAGGGGGAAAAGTCCACTTGATACACAAATAGCATTTTATTTTTGATTCTCCAAAACTTTTATAATCATTTATTCAAATAATCATAAGTGTTAAAATGCATGTACCTAGAGGCTGTCAATAAAAAGAAAGTTTCAGTTTAAATTTCAAGTTTAACACTCAGTGGTTTCAATATTTTTCAGATGTTTCTTTAAAATCACATGCACCTGCTCCAAGAAGAGGAGAAGCGGGTGTTTACTACTATAATTATCTAGAGACCACTTAACTTCAGGATGAAAAAATATACATATATATGTATGCACAGACATATACCAGCACACTATATATACCACACATATTGCATGTATACATATATATATTCGACTAAAAATTTGAATAAAAATATACTTCTTTTTGTTTCATTAAAATTACCCCTTAAATAAATTCAAAATTAAAATCCTCTTTTAATCCCATGTACTGTACAATAAGCCTTGTATTACATCATTATATCAACAGAACACAGATACTCTCTGAAGAATTGGCTTAGGAAAGTGCTACAACATGGCAGCCTGTCCCATCCCCCTTTGGCTTGGATTCCAATTAAGTCTAACCATGAGGGAAAGACTTTCTGCCAAAAGCGTTACAAAGGAAAAGACAATGTTAGTCTGGGCCATGGGGAAATTAAAGGCAATAATAGAGACTGCTGCTCCTAGAACTGCCCCTCTGATCTAACCTGGGAAATGCTGAAAGGGACTGGTGTGAACAAATCATGTCCTCTTTCTTCCAATTTGTTGGTTTATTTCTCTATAACAAACCTTCAGTACATCAGGTTTAGAGTGAAACTGCAGCACATACAGACCAATGAAAGGACAAGGATGAGATCTCCTGGATCCTGTGTCCTTATCTTTGTGTCCCTTTTGATGGCTGTGAAATGTCACCAATCTCTTCACCTCCCAGAGCCTGGTTCACTCCTCTGAGGTCAGGTTTTCACAGCAAAAGATAGGTGGACACCTGGCATTTTGTCAACTCCTTGGACCAGAATGTGGGCAGTCGGTTTGTCAGTGGTTGAATCCTGACATAATGAATAAACAGGATACTAAGTTCTAACCCCACTTCTGCCAATGTGTTCAAGATTTTCAAAATGTGGTCCAGAGACCCTGGGGTCTCTGAAATCTTTTCAGGATGTCTCTGAAATCAAAACTCTTTCATAATAACACTAAGGTGTGATTCGCCTGTATCACTCTCATTTGCTCGCAAGTACACTGCGGAATTTTCTAGTGGCTACGTGACATATGATAACAGCTGAAATGCAGAAGCAAATATGGGAATCCAGCTATCATTCATTCAACCAGCCATTAAAAAGATCGACAAAAGACAATACCAGTCTTCTCACTAATATAAATGTATTTTTCGTAAAAATATGTAATTTTATTTATAAGGTATTTATTACTGTTATTTTTAAAGGAATGAATACATATTTTTAAAATATTCTTTAATATCTAATATAATAAACATTGATTGATACAACTCACTTAAACTAAAGTTCACTGGGGTCCGTAGTAATTTTTAGGATTGTAAACTGATTGAGACCAGGGAGCTGAGATCTGCTGGACAAGGTGATTTCTGACCCTTCTCAGCATATAATTCTTTGATATCCTATGCATTATCAGATATTATCACTATAGAGAGAAATTTCATAGGATAGCTAAAGTCTTCAATTTACGTTGGCCTGTATAAACACAATCTATAAATAAATAAGAATATTTTAAAAATTAAACAAAAATTGGTAATTGCCTACACAGTGAACCTATTAGACTCCTACTCTTCTGAATAAAGAGTCCACACGCAATTACTTATACCTGAATTACTCTGCATTTTGTGATCTTTATGTCTGAAATACTTATTCTAAATTCTGTACCTAGAACTACCACCTATCCCAAAGTCAGCCACTTGTGAAATGGCTATCAGAGAAGCTCATGCAGTGACTCTGCGGAAGAATCCTATTCAACAGGGTCATTATACACCAAACACTAAACTAGTCAATCAGATCTTCACCTTGGGGAATTTGGATATGACACATAGAGAGGTCTATAGAGAGTAGTGGGCCACACACTTTGAAAGACACATAGGCAGTAAACCAAAGCTGTGAAGTAGTAGAAGCCATAGGTAGCAGAAGCTACTATTAAAGAGAAGTCATGATATAGCAGAGAACTAGAGCAGAGAGAAAAGGCATCAGTAAATGCAGTAGGAAGAAAAGGGAAGTGAAAAATAGAGGCGGAAGCAAGGACAGATGAAAACTGCCACACAAAAATGGGATAGTGCTGGAGTTGCTACTGGCCTGCCGGGAAGGTGTCGTGCATAAGGTTTCAGGTCTCCATGAGCCCACTGTTCAATTGTCAGAGTGGGTACCTATTCTCCTGTTGTCCATGCCTCTGTACGATAGCTAAGGCAACAGAGGTGTGTCTATTTCTTTATTTCCCAGGAAGTCTAACACAGCTCTACAGTGTTGGAGTATCTATTAGGAAACTAAAATGTAAAGAAATGAGCAAAGGAAGAGTAGTACATTTGTGTAAAGCAAATACATACACGAAACCTTTAGAGAGTTATGTATATGACTCCCGATATATTTTGTATATTGTAAACAAATGCATAATCTTTAAAGAGCTATCGTTTCCCTCCTATTTAAGGACCTCAGAAAATAAAATTGCCATCTAACAGTAGGAAAGGGAAGCAACTGGCCAGCACCGAGTCAGGTGACAACCAGTTAAAAAAGCAAAAGGTGAAAGAAGTGGGACAAAAGTGAAAAAGGGCAAGTGTCATAAGAACTCATAAGAGTTCTATTCTCTGGGAACCTGCAAGAGAGATAAGCTAAGAACAGCAGCTGGGAGCAAAAGTCATAATAAACTGAGATGATCAGAGGCCAAAATAGATTAAAAGAACCCAAAATTCCAAAGAGCGCCTTTTGTTATTCCCTAAGAAATAAAACACCTTAGATTTTTAGATGGCTGGTCTGACTCCATTGCTAAAGTGTATAGAAAAGTTAGGACATCACAGATTTCACTGGCTTACCATCCACTTACTAACACATTTCTTCACTTACTTGATCTTTCATTTAATATATATTTTTTGCCAGGTTCCAGGTAGGTATAAGGTTGGAGTCCCTACATAGATTATATACTCAAGCAGGAACTCGTTGGGGAATGAGGGAGATGAGAATAGACTTCTAGGCACCATTATGGCTGCAAGGACTAAACAGACAGAATCCACACTTCCAAGAGCTGACAATCTAGGAAACAAGATGCTAAGTTCCCAAGGGGCCAAACCGGTATAATCTACACCTTTGAAAAGTCAGTCATGAGTCTTGGCAAAGGGTAAGGATTGCTTCTACCAGTGGGGAGGAGGAAAGTTTTTCATGAAGGAATGTTTTCACTGGGTCTCTAAAGGTGAGTAGTTTGCGGCAGGTGAGGAACTGTCCAGAGGGCACGTAACTGGAGGGAGAAGGGAAAAGCAAGCCACAGAGACAGGCACAAAAATAAGGCCTCCTTGAAGATAGCGAACAGGTGGATGGGCACAAATTGCACTGAGTACAGAGGGAGATGAAGCCAGAAATGCCACATCAGGGGCAGAGCATGAGGGTCCGGACGCTACGATATGGTTTCTTCACTTACAAGATAATAGGAAACTGTAAAGGCTTCAGTATAGAGGAATGACATAAGAATTAATTATCATTTTAGGGGCTTACTCTGTGCTAGTATAATTTTATGTAATCATCACAACTTAACAACAAAATAGATAATTTTTATTCCTATTGTATTTAGGAAAAAACTAAGGCTTACAGAGCTCAGAGAGCTTAACCAAGATCACAGAGCAAGTAACTGACCTGGATTCACAATCAGGACAACTGAACTTAAATACTCATGGTATTAACTGCTAAAAGTGTGATATGGTCTTGTTCTGTGTCCCCACCAAATCTCATATTGAATTGTAATCCCCAGTGTTGAAGGTGAGGTCTTGGAGGAAGTGATTGGATCATGGGGGTGGGATTCTCATGAATGGGTTAGTACCATGGCCTCGGTGCTGTTCTCCTTGCGATAGTGAGCTCTCATGAGATCCGATTGTTTAAGAGTATGTGGCACCTCCCACCTCTCTTGCTCCTGCTCTGGCCATGTAAGACCCACCTGCTTCCCCTTTGCCTTACACCATGATTGTAAGTTTCCTGAGGTCCCTCCAGAAGCAGAAGCTACTATGCTTCTTGTACATCTGTGGAACTGTTAGCCAATTAAACCTCTTTTCTTTATAGGTTACCTAGTCTCAGGTAATAAACTAAACTCCATCCTCTCTCTCTAATATGACCATTAAAATTCAAAAGTTTTGTGAAGATTGGATTGGTCAGAAAAAATGCAAGAGGCAGAGGGACCAGTTAGGAGGTCACCACATGTTTGCAGATGACAGAAAACAAATCTGGTGACCATGGAAAGGGAAGAAAATGGCTCATGTAACATTCATACAGTTGCTGAGTCAGGGTAACAGCTTTTAATCACGGGAATATGCAGAGTGGGTAAGGCAGAAGGCACTCATTCCTTTGTGTCCACTCATTACACCCTCAAGTCATATTCCACTTTTAAACCCTCCTCAACCTACCTACAGCACTCAGCATCTGTTAAAAGTCCCCCCAAAATTCAGTCTCATAAATACCATGAGCACATATTGGGATCCTTATTAAAGATTTTATGAAGAAAACAGAAATGGGGACTTTCCTCACATTTACACAGTAGCCAATAGCTTCAAAATCCCCAACAAGATACATATCTTCTCCCAATCTTCTCTCACCCACACCTACCACAAGATTTATTTCAAATATCATTTTGCTTTTTTCTCCCTCTTTATTCTCTCACATAGTACCTCTCTCACTTCTAGATTTTTTCCCTGAGAATTTAAAATTTATCAGACCTTTATATGTGAAGCAATACAGTCCTGGATATTACTCCAGCTTTTTCATGGCCAAATCTCTCAAGGCCATGCCTAGAAAAGCAAAGGGCTCAGCTTCTAACAGGAACTGTCCACCCTATGAAGGAGTTCAACTGCCGTCTTTTGTTTCTCAAGCAATCCTAAGAGGTGCTCACCACCCATCTCAATTAACTGTTCTAAGCATTTCTTGCACATGTGCATCAGCTGGGTCTCCCCAAGGGGAATCCTGCTGAAAGAAATTTTGTTTATATAGTTGCAAAGACACTAGTACAGAAGCACAAGGGGCTTCAAGCCTGGATGACTGGGAGGATGACTGTGGCTTTATCAGAAATCCGAAAATAAAGAGCTTTCAGGACCAAAATCCATGAAAGAGGTTAGGGCTGGAAAATTGAATCTGGGGTGCATTCAAGATTGAGTTGATACAGGAGGAGGGAATGAGAAAGAAAAGACAGAGAGACGAGAAGCCTGAGGGAACAGCATAGGGAAAACGTATGATGAGGCAGGTGCCAGAAAAGGAATGTGTGAAGAAGACAGCAAAGCCAGAAGCACAGAATAAGAAAATGAGAAAAAATTCTCTCCTGGAAGCCAGAGCCAAAGAGATTTCCAGGTTGCTCAGCTGCAGAGGCCAAAAACATAGAAACCACCTTAGATTCTTCTTTTGCTCTCACACCCCACATCCAATCCATCATCCAATCAGGTTGACCCACCCTTCTAAATAGCTCATTCTGACCACCCTTCACTCTTGTCATTTCTACCAGCCCAGTCCAGGCCATCATCTCCTCTTGCCTAAGATTGCTGCAGTAATCTCTGCTTCTACTCTGCCTCTAACATTCCAAACCCAACGCGACAGTCAGAGTGAGGCTTTTAAAATGTCATGTGGATCACATCAGTTCTCTGACCAAAAACCCTTCGCCTGCTCTTGAGTGTTTCAAAGCCAAAGTCCTTACAATTGATAGCCACAAGCCCCATGCGATCTGGCCAGGAACCACTCTGATTTTGTCTCCTACCACTTGCCCAGCTCACTCGTTCCACTCCATCATGGCCTCCTCCTCCTCCTGGAATCTATCAGGCACATTCCTGCATTTGGACCTTTACATTTGGATCCTGCATTTGGACCTTTACATCCGCTATCTCCTTTTCCTTGAATTCTCAAGTGAGACATCTAGGGTACAAAAAGAGGTAAGGTCATGTAAGTGCCAGCCCCATAAGTCTTACAATTGATGGTGATTTTAGTTAGATAATATGGGGTTTTTTTATATGTCAATTCCTTGTCGTCTATATTTTTCCTGTAATGTATAAGGGCAGAAATTTTGATTTGCTTTATTCATCCATAGATTTCAAGTACATAGACAGTGCCTGAATATACTAGGCACTCAATAAATGTTTGTTGAATGAATAAATGAGGATGGTGTGCCCACAAATAACAAATGCTGCAGATAAGCCATATAACTCATAGATTTAAAAGGTATTTAAAAATTTGGGAATAAGATGATCATTATTTTTCTAAAAGCACAGGCAAGGACATAAACCAGTGTAGATGATGAAGTGAAAGCAGGAAACCTGAGATCCACTTTCTAGAAATTATACAGCAGCATTTAAAAAATAAGGTGGCAGGTATTAGTTACCTTTACTTGGAGTCTGTCATGGAAGGAAAGTTGAGAAATAAGACCTTAGCTTGCAGGGCAGGGGCAGATAAATGGTGGGATGGGCTGCTAATGAAGGTTTCTAAGGGTACAGAGAGACCCATGGTTTGCAGGCAAAAGGTACAGCTCCAGAGAGCATTGAGTTGCTGAAGATGTAAGAACCAAGTAATAATTGGCTCTGTGAGAGGAAAAGTAAAAGAGAGAAGAAGAAAACAAATAAGGTGGAAGAAGAAAAAAAAGACATGGAGCAGTTTAATGAAAAGAGTCACTTGAAAAGATGGTCATAACAGTCCAGTGGACAATGATACAATGCTCCTAAAATTATAATCACCTTACATACTAGATCTCACTCCTGTGGTACAGCAGAAAGAACTTTCATTTATAGCAAGGAGGCATTTGAAACAACTAAACTGAATACCAGTTTAAAAAGGAAAAGTTCAAAGGTAATAGGTAAAAGCAGATGAAAGACAAATGATTAATCATCTTAAGACAACTGCAAGAAGATGTTCAACTAGTAAAATAAACAGGCAAGCCTTTTAGTTCTTCAAAAAGGCATTGCCAGCTTTGGCAGCCATCGAGATATCCACTAAACATCTAAACTTGAAACTTCAGCTGGAAATTAAACCCACTACTCCATGCTGTGAATGAAGGGCTCTGATCTTAAGGTTGGAAAACAGGGTGGAAAAAAAGAGAGAAAGAAAGAGGCAATTTTCATTAGTGTCTGCAGTCAGCTAGAGGGATATTCAAAATCACATTTCAGATGAAGTATGAGCATGAGCAATATATTCACCTGGTGCTCACAAATCCCAAGGAAAGTTAATTAGCCACTTGGGGATGCAGTTACATTTTCTCTACTGTAGATGCACTGTGGGAAAAGGGCAAAGAGTTGGAAACAGTTCTGCCAGGAATGAGATTAGTTTATACATTGGTTTCAAGCCCTAGTTTTTCATATATGTGAAAAATGAAACTAGAAACATGTGCTCTGAGATTGCACCTGACTCATTCCTTGTTTTAACTTGGACATCTAAAACGGTGATCAGGCCTGTTGTTTTATAAGAGGACTCACTCAATCTTTCCCCAGAGGGCTTATTAAAGTCCTCATCAATAGTTTCCACAAGAGGACAGTGATCCCTTTTCCCAGGATCATGAAGGATATATGTGACTTTTCCCACTTTTTCTATCCCATGTTAGATCCATCAACACATTTCATCACTTAGTTAATTCAAACCTGCCTCAACTGAGCACATTTTATTGTTACAGCTTCAAAAAATTCTAAAGAGTAAATTTCACTTATATTGTACCAAAAGCCTTTTAAAAAATCAGAACAAGTCTCACATATACCCAAAGCAATCAAACTTTCTTTCCTGGTTTGCTCAAAATCTGTGTTAGCTTGTAGACGTTTAAATCCTGTGCAACTGTTTTGTCTTTTAAAGAAAAACCTAGCTAGCTTACATGTCATGAGCAGTAAGCACACATCCTTTTTAGAAAATCCTATTACTATATAACGTTTCAGCTGAAAAGCCACAGGTGCAAGAGGCAGTGTGTCTGAAGTTCTCACTCACATTCTCTTTTATTATTGCCTATTTCAACCGCATGATCTGTAATGAATACATTGGATTTTGTGCTCTTTCAGAAGTTTCAGCAAGTGTCTCCACGCCTTTACCTTGGTGTTTCTAAGAGAAGGAGAGCCTCGAGGAGGGGTGGAAGAAATTGAAAAATACAAATAACAAATCAAATATTCCAATTGATTGGATAAACAATTTCCCTTCGTCTGTTTCTTAATAAGTGATTGATTTTGTGATCAATATTCATTATTTCTCAGAACATACCAAACTGCTTATTGAACAAATGAATGGTTGAAACTACAATGACACAGAATCAAAAAGGTGAACCAATTTTTTTAATAACATGGGTTGAACAGACTGTCTCATCTTACCTTGTTGTTCCACATCAATGCACTTTTCTGCATAGCCCTTTGGAAAGAGGCTGAAGTTCAGGAAAACAGGAGGTAATTCATTACTCATTAAAAGAAATGGGTTATGGGAACACATGTTTATAAGTATGATGGCTGAGTTGCAGTTTTTGTTGGACTGTCTTTTGTCTATTCAAAATAAACCCTCTAAGCTACCAAACCAGGCTCCCACTAAAGGCATTGCCTTTTGAAGTTAGTGTATTCCATGGATGTATAAAAAGTTGAGAAGCCCAGAGTGTATTTGCTTTCTAGACATATTTTTGACTGAAATTCAGGAAGATGACTAACAGATATTTGGATTGAAATAAGTTAAATCAACTACTCATTCATCACCATTGTCATTTTGTTTACTTGTTCTATAACTTTCAAAGCATTTACTTGAATTCAACCAATTCTGATAAACTTACAAGCATACAGGTTATTCTACTTGGCAGTTTCCTTCTTGAAATAACGTAGTAACTGATATATTTTTGAATGGCCATCTTCACCCTGATTTTTAGTGGCTTCGATGGTCTCATGTACATACAAAGAGGGTATGCAGAAACGCAACTGCACTGGCAGCTAGTATTACCACTAAACTCACCAAATTGATAACATTAATGTGGGAATAAGCTCCAATATTTAGCAGAGGTGGTCAACAGGATCCTGGCTAGATGATGAACATGCATAGGTGGGCTCCAACTGTGGCTGCTAGGATTCCCCTGCCCCTTCCAGCCTATAGAGGAGTGAGGAACCACAGTAGCTTGCTTCCTTCCTTTTGGGCTCTCCTTTCTCATCCCCCATTGCAGTCCCAGTGTCTGTTACAAATACCTAATTACCTAGCTGTACAAGAAATGCTGGATTGATCAATTATGAAAGCAACAAATGATTAACTAGTTTCTTTTTTTAAAAAACCACATCACTTATTTAAAGTCAGTCATCCAAGGCTTATCCAAACTACTTAGGAAAATCTCATTAAATCAGGCTCCCCTAATTAGAAATTAGATAATTCTGACAGGAGCAAAGCTAAAGTTTACCTTTGTACCGTCTGTAAAAAAATATTTTTGCAAAGCAAAGAAATAACATAAACAAGTCTTAATGATTTTCTAAATCTAAAGTTCCAGGATCGATTCAATATTCTCCTAAGTATCTTGACAGCAAGTTGTCAACCTTAAAGGTATCTTCATGCTATATGTAAACCTCCACCTACAGAAAATAATCAAAGCTTTAATTGTAAAACATTCTTATCTATCAATAAAGAAGGTCTCAGTAAAGACTTTACTAGGTAACATAATTGGAGCCTAGTTATAATTAAAGCTACTTTAATATATGCATAAGTGTCTCATTTATACTGCATCATCAGGATTCATACAAGTAAGATTTTCAGACAACTGAGGTTTTTATTTTAAGTAGCAATACTTATTTATCTTAATTGGGCAGGTATGACACAGTGATGCAACACGGGCGATCTGAGTCTACTGGCTGCATCTTGGGCAACTTAATGTATTTTTGCCTCCGTTTCTTCATCTGTAAAATGGAAATAATAATGGTAACTCTTCATAATCTTTTTCTGAGGATTTGATGAGATAATGCATTAAAAAGCTCTTAGATAAATGTTTGTTTCATAGTAAATCCTCAATAAGTTCAAATTATTACTATTTAATGCTTTTTGAAAGAACTTAGAAAAAAATGTATTGCATAATGATCTGCTTTCTCAAACAGAGTGAAATGAGCATAATTTAACTCATTTTTATTTATTCAAAATCACCGTCATGAAAATAACTGCATTATGCTTTAGGGGACCACTTTTGCTTCTATTAGGTCCTATCAAGTTATCATACTTGTCTCTAATAGTTCTTCATCTCCTTCTTTTCACTGCTGTTCATTATCTGTTATCAGTATGTCCCTGGTGTTTCTCATACAATGCCTTATTGTACACCCAGTGGTCTACAATCTGAGGTTCTGAGAGCAGTGCCCTGTTCTCCTATGAGGTATATTGTGTGTGCCTTTGGGAAGCTGTTTTCCACACAGCTAGGAAGACCTTTGCCATGTTTTCCTGAATTCTAGAGTATAGTCAATGGCTGAATTTGCTAAACCTCTGAGTTCTTCATAAAAAGAGTGCTTTCATATTTAAAAGTCCTACATATATGTTTATTTAGAGTTCCACAATCAATACTTTTCACAGAGACTGGCCATCCCTCAGTTAATAATATTTTATAGAATTCATTACTGTAAATCATGGGTACCTTTAAATTGATAGAAGGCCATTGTAGTCAGTGTGGCTTATTTGTATTCTGTAGAAGATGGTGACTTGATAATGTACTGTTTCTCTCCACCAGCCACTTTCACCTATGAGTTACAGCAATATAAAATGTGTACAAGTTTGGGGAGTTTTGGGGGTAGAATGTTTCCCCAGTCTTCCATCATCTAGTCTGAAGTCTCTAAAATAAGACTCACATCAGAAAAATGAGATATGGAAAAACATTAACAGCAAAGTCTCCAAGCATGGTGAGTGAATTCCTCTAATAAGTTTTCATCTATCAGCATCAAACTCAGCACAAATGGAGTATAGGCTCTATCTTACATATGCCACATTGTGGTGTTTTTCATCTCATAGTGTGTAACATAAGCTGATGTGGCATTCGGGATTTACAGAATATAGATGTATTTTACTTAGCAAGAGAGAACATGTTTTCTCCACAGAAGAATAAGTAGATGTTGAAAGACACATGTATGCTTTGAAACATCGTATTATACAATGTCCATGTTATTCCTCTAAATATCAGATATAAAGGAACCATGAATCCAGGGACAGTGGCTCACATCTGTAATCCTGGCACTTTGGGAGGCTGAGGCGGGAGGATACCTTGAGGCCAAGAGTGCAAGGCCAGCCTGGGCAACATAGTGAGACCCCATCTCTACAAAAATATTTAAAAATTAGCTGGGCATGGTAAAACATGCTTATAGTCCCACTACTCTGGAGGCTGAGGCTGGAAGATGGCTTGAGCCTGGGAGGTTGAGGCTGCAGTGAGCCATGATTATACCACTACACTCCGGCCTGGGCAACAGAGTAAGACTCTGTCTCTAAAAACAAAATGAAATAAAAGAAACATGATCTTATTGCATTATTCAATGGTGATCACTGGTGATTGTGATCATTTGTGAATGATCATAAAGATGTCAGCCGCTGGTAGTGACTCCCTGTGTCTGGTGGTAGCATTTCAGTAGAGAATGATGTGAAGGAAAATAGGAAAAAGTTGAGGGAGAAAGTGATGGCACCATCAGCCTAGAAATTAAAATAATTATGGGGATAAAATAGAATCCACCTCTTCTGCTGCCAGGCTTAAAATAGCATAAGAGGAAGAAAGCTACCAACTCCAAGCAGCTTTCAGTGAAAAGATTACAGGGTCTTTGAAAATACTGGTTTTCCCACTAAACTGGTATAGAACATTATTGTAATATGTTTAAACTAAAAAGCCGCCTCAATATCTCCCACTGGAAAATGGCATAGCCCAGAAAAGCTACTTGAACACTTAGATTTTAGACATCTGAATGAATGTCAGGCTATATTCATAATCCAGGGTAACAACCAGCCATCCATGGGATGATACCACCCTTGGATCCCAACCACCTGTGCTTTGACTGAACACCTTGGCCATTGCCAGGGGCCATGTCCTGGCTCCAGGTTGAAGCGTGGTCTTGCCTTGGCCAAAATCTTTCTGTCTGATAGACCCAGTACACAGCTGTACTCTGGACTAGGAGAAAACAGCAGTGGTGACTGCATTGCCCTGTACTACAGTTCTGCATTCTCATAAAAGTAGGAAGAAAGAATATTGTAAAACATGAGGATTTGTGTTTCATTCTCTTAGCTTTCAAGGTTTGTACGTTATTTTCTCCATCACCCCTTGAATCCCAGTAATTATCAACCACCACCAAGGGCCAAGGTTATTTACTTCACTCATGTTTTTACCCAATCAAAATCTGTTTTTAATAAAGTTGAATTAAATCATTCTGAGTGACATAATTACTTCAAGTACTTCCATCACCCAAGGAGATTCACAGTATAATGGGGGTCAAGGCCGTAAAGGTAGTTTTTAATCTGGGATGCATACGGTGATATACTCAGATAGAGAAGAAAAATCTTAATTCTTTTACACATATGTATTTTTCTTGCACAAAAATTAAAAGGCTCACTGATATTTAATATACATTTACTCAGCCACTGTTACCCAGTCTGCCTTTTAAGTGGTCATATGTCACATAAGTGACATGGAAATGACCTGAAAGAAGAACAGGGAGTCCACACGTAGAAGAGTGGCAGGGTGCCTTCAGGTCGCCAGGCTGCTGACAGTTGACTGGATTTGTGTATTATGCTAACAAGTTATAACTAAACTAAACCACACAAAATAAGTAAGATTTCAAAATCTGTGTCCGAAAACTCTTTACTGGCATCATTCATGGGCGAAGAAGTTGAAGCTGGGCCAGGCGCAGTGGCTCATGCCTGTAATTCCAGCACTTTGGGAGGCCAAGGCAGGTGGATCACAAGGTCAGGTGATTGAGACCATCCTGGCCAACGTGGTGAAACCCCATCTCTGCTAAAACACAAAAAATTAGCCAGGCATGGTGGCAAGCTCCTGTAGTCCTAGCTACTCGGGACGCTGAGGCAGGAGAATCGCTTGAACCCAGGAGTTGGAGGTTGCAGTGAGCCAAGATCTGCCACTGCACTCCAGCCTGGGCAACAGAGCGAGACTCGGGCTCAAAAAAAAATAAAAAGAAAGAAATTGAAGCTGAAGTGTCAAAGTCCTTCAGGAATAATGACAACCATGACAACCACAAAGCCTTTAAAATATAGTCAAATATTTACTATTCTTGTTAATGAGATAGAGAAGGGCCACAAAGATCTTTTGTATCACAGTGGTTAGGTGTTTATCTCATTAACAAGAAGTAGAAAAATCTTGTGACATTTAAATATAAGTGTGCATTTTCTTTTGCAAAAAGACAAGGGGCATATTCACTAACTAATGTACTTAATTTGGCCTTTAAGGTTTAACTTAATGTTTTAATCATGGATGAGAAACAGTGTATTTAAAACTAAAACTTGGATTATGTAAAGAATATTTTTAAATTTGTATTAAGAATCATTTCCATTGTAAAAATGATTTTGCTACTAAAGATGCACCACTACTAAAGATGTCACCACATCTTCATACTTAACAACTTGAAAACAGAATATTATAACCTGTTTTAAAACCTTGCAGATCAAAATTCTCAGAGGGATTTAAATTCATTTGTTAAAAATATATAAGATGTATACCTTATAATTAGTTTGCAAAGACAACTGATTGACACCAGGGAAGATGGGCATTAGCTTTCCAAGGAGCCACACAAATGCCTTATAGTGATGGAGGAGACCCACATCTGGGTATCACAAACCCATAAATGTAGCCACAATGCCTTTTTACATGATACCCATACACTTTGATAAAATATTATTTTTAGCTATAATAGCCTTTAAAACAAAATTTTAAAATAAGCTGAATTTAGACCCAGAAGTCATGTCACAAAATATTAAACCAAAATGAAAAAAGTCTGAATTATAACTAATCATAGCATAACAATAATCTTTATGAAAGCAAAAGTTCTGTACCCTTATAAATAAAATATTTTTATTTCAGGTTTGTCTCCTTCTTAAAATATTTGCATATGTTCTATTAGGTATTAACATATTTATGCAATAGTACATAATGTATAAATCAATAAATGTGCATATTTGGGGATAAGTACTCAAAAAAAGTTTACAGATATGATATATAATTTTAAAACTTTGGACCACTATTTTAAGGAGGTTTCTTTTATTTCTTTCTTCTGTTCCTTTAAAAACATTCCTCAGGTGGCATTTCAGGTTTTAGTAAATCAATGAAAATCATGGGCACAGGAAGTTCTTTCCTTCGCCTCTGAAAGTAGCTCAGAATCCACCTATGCATGAAGCAATCACGTCCTATCTCACAGCTGAACCAAGTAACTGTGGTGGGGTTAACAGGCATGAGTAAAAATTTTTGCACAATTGAGTTAGCCTCAAGTGGGAAAACATGACATTTCTATTTAATCATTTCTTCAAAAAACCCTTCTTGAGTTCCTACACGCTCTTTCCAGGTGCTGGGGAAACGGAGTTGCTTTACACTCATTCATTCTTGCAAGAAGGAGACCCAGCTTACCTTCCCTTTGCCTACGGAGGGCCCACAAAAACTCCAATTTAGAAATAAGGAAGCCATCTAGCCACTTTGTGAAATAGTTATACAAATTGCATTTACTGTGTGCCTTTAAATTGCAAGGAGCAGAAGTGCACCTGTGATTTTAAAATATTCCTAACAGTGTCCTCTGGATATGCTCCACCTTCAGCTACAAACATTCTGCCGGCGAATGCTATTCCAGTCACTCTATTCCTTCCTCAGCCCTTCTGTTCTTCTGCCCACACGTTTCACGGAACTACCAGAAGCCACCAGGCAGGCAGCTGCCACAGAGCGCCAAGCAAGGATAATGATTTTAACTTCTTGGGGTACATTGTCCAAATGCCAGAAAACACAGGATCAAAGAAAATGAGCCATTCTGATAGTCACACAGTGCAGACAAGAGGGCAAATTCCATTCCGCCCTTGGTTACAGGAAAGGGCAAGCATTTCAAGGTCTGTTTTGTGTACTTGTGGTTCACAAACATGTTCCCTGAAAATATGCTGGCAAAGTTGCTTAGATCTTTCACACAGTCCTGAGGAAGGTACCCCAATTCTTTAAAACAAGCTTTATGTTGCACAACACACTCTCATAAGAGATGAGTTGTATGATTTCCATTTTCTCTCTAGGCTCCTTCTTTCTAACTTGCAAAAAAAATTCCCGTATCAGAACCTGATCAAAAGTAATGTAGAAAATAAGGTACATTCTTTAAGTACATACACACAGAAAGAGAGAGAGAGAGAGTATAAGAAAATGCACCAATCAAATTCACAGTTACCTCCCAGAGGGTAGGCAGGGCAAAGCCATCAGAAAGGGGTACCCTCTATCAGTGGGTAAGCTTTGTATCTTCAATTGGGGAGGTGGGTAGTACATAACTGTCACAAGTCTTCACATCTTTGGAAGTCTTAAATATAGTTTAAGTTAACACTTTTTTGACCCTATTGCCTTCAATTCCCTATAGCATTAACATTCCATATAATGATCTTCTCACTATATAAACACTCAAAGTGAAGAAACTGAGCCCTGGAATCAGATAAATCTAAAGTCAGAAGCAGCTCTGTAACTTACCAGCTGAACAAACTTAGGCAATTTCCTTAACCACTCTAAGCATTGGGTTTATTCATTTGAAAAAATATGCAAAAATAACAGTATCTACTTCATAGATGGTTAGGAGAAATAAATTAGGTCATGTATGCAAGAACTTAGTACTATGCGAAGCACATAGAAAGTACTCAACAAATGTTAGCTATCATCAGTAATTATTTTATGTTTTCTCAATGGCCTATATAATACTCCAACACTCCAATATTGTAGACTATATTCACTGAACATCCCTTTTCATCTTTCCTTTCTCAAGCAATAGGCTAAGTTTAGCGTACTAAGAGATGTGAGTCTTGATCAGAGAAAGCCATACCATTTAAGCTAAATTCCACATTCGCCAGGGGTTTAAAACAAACATCTCCTGTTTCAGAAAATAATCTGTTTTGCTCTTCTTAGCTTCAGGAATTGGCAATGGATTGGCTCTGGTGCCAATGCACCAAAAGAGTTTTTTTTTTTTTTTCACTATTAGAAAAAGTTTTAATAAGGAATAGTCCCACTATGAGTTAAATGTGCTGAACATATACTCAGCATGTGTGGTTTTCTCACAATTCTAGACATGAATATTATGATAATTATAGGTACACATCTATAGTTACCACAACCAGGTACTCAGAATCAGGGTCTTTAGCTGTCAAAAACCAAAACAATTCTTTAGCACAAAAGACAACTTCTAAGAGTCCCAGCTCCAGACAAGACTCCAGCATTTACCTATACTGCCTGGCAGCATAAAATATGATCAGACATTCTTCCTACTGGAAGGTCTCCTGTGAACTAATGCAACCCCAATGTACAATGGGATGCATTCAGTCCATAATTTGCCATCTCTCCAGACATGCTGGCTGTTCTCCACAGATTGAGGATGGCTGTGTGTGAGACCAAAGAGGTAATTTCAGCAGCAGCATCAGTCGCTTGGCTAGTTGTTATCGGCATTGCTCAGGGAGCCATGAGGGTGGGAGATGATCCAGGAGAGGTTTCAAAGCCTTTGCTAGTAACATAAAGACCACAGCTGCTGCCTGACCAGTGGCCATGGCCAACGAGCACAGCCAAGACGCATTCTATTTTTCACTTGATTTTATTCACTTCTCCAATAGTGGTAAAGCTACCCATATTAACTTGTGGGAGCTTCACTTTACATACATTTATCTTCAGGATTTGGGTAAATGCTACATTTTCCTTTGGAGTTGCCTCATGCAGGAACCATAAGTGGCTGTGTCCTCCGGTTCCAAGATCTGGCTGATAAATGAAGATGGCAACTCCTTTTGTCTTTTAGGTTGATTATCCCTGATCCTTAAGATAAACCGACTCAATTATTATCATTGACTTCCAGCTCTTAACCACAAGTCACGCAAGTCAATCTCAGACTCTGTATTGTGATTAGGTTCTCCTATTCACTGGCACTTTATCTGTCCGGGATTTGGTTCTGGAGAGATTTCTGTTACCAAAAGTGCTAGTTCCTCTTTCAGGTCACCATTTGCTGTTTGGTCTATATTTGGCCAATAGCACAAATTCCTGTTTGAATAAATCTGGTGTATCTGCTGTATTTTTTCATAACCTGGATAGTTCTAATTTGTTATCTGGTCCTCCTAGACATCTAAAAACATACCTCTGTCATTCAACCCAGCAACCTTCTCTGCTGTGACTATGCTGATGAATAACAAGGGGGAGTCAGTGTCTCCTTCTGAAAGCCAGCATTTCTCTTCATCAAAGCCTGGTCTCTATACTATGCCCCATCTCCCCACTGCCACTCAGTCCCTGTCTAACAAATCCTCCCTCCAAATTCATAGCACTTAGACATCAACAAGAATAAGATCCACGTTCAAAGTCATCTTTACTTGTAACTAGTTTGTATTAAGCATAATGCCCTCAGTCAGGACGTCTTTTAATCATATAAAGACTGAGAACTTAGTCTGAAGGAACTTAAACACATACACACACAAAAAAGGCTTAGATATGAAGATATTGATTTCAAGCACATGAAACATTATGTAAGTATTAAAACAAAACACACAGTTCAATCTTTAAACATGTCTTCAGGTTGGTTTTGACATAAAATTCTCATTGCTTTTCTGAGCTTGCTGCAAAATAATTCTGTTTTCTCCAAAAATTCCATACAAGGAAAGATCAGTGTTGGTCTGAGCTCTTGAACTTTTCTGATTCAAGCTCAAGCAGACTGGCATTGTGTATACTATGCAATGAAGTTGTAAGTGTGACAATTCCTTGAAAACTGAATTCAAAAAGAAAGCATGTGAATAAGCCTAGTATAATGGCTAGCAAATAACAATAATAAGCACTCAATACCTCTGAAAGAAGAATCCAAATCATTTTGTCATAAATTATGATTTGCATTTTTTTCTACGAATGACTATATAAGAGAGAATGAGTTTTTTTCTTGCACTAACTGGGAACTCTAGCTCTAGGAAGAAAAAAAAATTGGAAAATAGGCAGGGATATTTACATACATATTTCGAGAAAAAAACAGAAAAAGTATAGGTGAATCCTACAACAGCCTGTGACTGGGAAACCTATTATCCAAAATTTTTTCCAAGTTTCTGTTGCATTAAGATACCTATTTTCCTGAGGTTAAAAAAAAAAATTATTAAGGGACCAGTACAGTGTTTCACACCTGTAATCCCAACACTTTAGGAAGTCAAGGCAGATGGATAACTTGAGGCCTGGAGTTTGAGACCAGCCTGGCCAACATGCTGAAATCCCGTCTCTACTAAAAATAAAATAAATAAAAAGTAAAAAATTAGCCGGGCATAGTGGTACATGCCTGTAATCTCAGCTACTCAGGAGGCTGAGATGGGAGGATTGCTGAACCCATGAGGTCCAGGCTGTAGTGAGCCGTGATGGCACCACTGCACTCCAGCCTGGATAACAGAGCGAGACTCTGTCTCAAAAAAAGAAAAAAACAAAAAACAAAAAAACAAATCACCTTAAAAAACAAAACTGTCAGAAAAGAAAAAATGTAGTTAAGAAATATGGTTATTCACACAGTTCTTCTCTGGCAGCCATCTTGTTTTCTACCCCAATATATAAGGTAAATAATTCTAAAACAATAAAGAGGGGATGGGGAAACTCCTTACTAATGAAACACTTTAAATGAGCTCCCTAAATACTTTTAACTAGCATTTAATTTATTTTTAATCAGCTGCTTATCATTTGTTAAATAAATTCCAAAGGCCCCAGGATTCCACAGCCCTTAGATAGGCTAATCTCCCATTGGGAAGCAACACATATTAAATAGTTGCTAAACCTTGGTAAATACACTTTTAATAATTAATTCTAGAAGTATTTAACTTGCAGTCATATACCGGATATTTCAGCAATATTGTAATCCATGGGATATTGCCGAGGGATTTCTCAGATTAACACATTTGGGTCCCTGAGTCCCATCTGTATACCTCTATCTGAATTAACAGCAGGTGATTCAACACATGGCTACCAGCTCGGTGTCTGAGTGACCAATGATTTTATTACCATATCAGTGAGATCAAATCAGTGAAATGCATCAGCTGAGGAAATGCTTTGTAAGGGATGAGACAGACGGTGGCTTACAAGTCAACCTGGGTTTTCAAAAATGATAACTACCGAAAAGAAAAATTACTTTTCCTGTTGAGATGTGTAAATATTATGTAGATATTCTAACTCAATCTCTATGATGGATGGCGCTCAATTTTAAACATATTTCAGTAATGCCTTAATTTAATAGA